>NC_084623.1:22490745-22750024 GCF_033978795.1 Nerophis ophidion | reverse complement strand
GGGTTAGTGTGTCTGCCTCACAATACGAAGTTCCTGCAGTCCTGGGTTCAAATCCAGGCTCGGGATCTTTCTGTGTGGAGTTTGCATGTCCTCCCCGTGAATGCGTGGGTTCACTCCGGGTACTCCGGCTTCCTCCCACCTCCAAAGACATGCACCTGGGATAGGTTGATTGGCAACACTAAATTGGCCCTCGTGTGTGAATGTGAGTGTGAATGTTGTCTGTCTATCTGTGTTGGCTCTGCGATGAGATGGCGACATGTCCAGGGTGTGCACCGCCTTCCTGCCGATTGTAGCTGAGATAGGCGCCAGGGCCCCCCAAGACCCCAAAAGGGAATAAGCGGCAGAAAATGGATGGATGGATGGACAAATAGATTTTTTTTTTTTTTTTTACTGTAGTTAGGGAAAATGCATAACAATATAAGGGTGGGCCAAATAAAATAAAATACATACAATAGATTGTGGGGGCCCCTAAAAGCAGTTGTAGGGTGTCCCCAGCAAAATAACAGATAGTTAATAGTAATAGACCCTTACAGGATCAATTTGTACACTCTCAGTTACAATAACATTGATATTATACATGTGGTTCCACAGATATAAATTCCGTTACATGTAGCTTTGATGTACCAAGCTGCTTTTGCTGTGTAGCTTGTAGTGCAGCTTGCTACAACTCTACAGGGATATCTTTCACGGTAGCTTAGCTACATTTAATGGAGCGTAATGTGTATCTTAGTTTAAGTTAAAGTGAAAGTACCAATGATTGTCACACAAAAACTAGGTGTGGTGAAATGTGTCCTGTGCATTTGACCCATCCCCTTGTTCACCCCCTGGGAGGGGAGGGGAGAAGTGAGCTGCAGCGGTGGCCACGCCCGGGAATCATTTTGGTGATTTAACCCCCAATTCCAACCTATGATGCTGAGTGCCAAGCAGGGAGGTAAGGGGTCCCATTTTTATATTCTTTGGTAAAACTCGGCCGGGGTTTGAACTCACAACCTACCGATTTCAGGGCAGACACTATAACCACAAGCCAGGGAACTCACAACATTTTCCAAGTTCTCATCACTGTATATATATATATATATATATATATATATATATATATATATATATATATATATATATATATATATATATATATATACATCTATATATATATATATATATATATATATATATATATATATATAAATATATATATATATATATATATATATATATATAGATGTATATATGTGGGTGTGGGAAAAATCACAAGACTACTTCATCTCTACAGAACTGTTTCATGAGGGGTTCCCTCAATCATAGGGAGATTTTAATGGAAGCATTCACATACAATGGTTTATATAGGGCACAGAGTGAGTGGGTACAGGCAGGCGTAGGGGCGTGGTGATTGGCTCAGTAAACCCAGTAACTCAATCACCACACCCCTACGCCTGCCTGTACCCACCCATTCTGTGCCCTATATAAACCATTGTATGTGAATGTTTCCATTAAAATCTCCTGATGATTGAGGGAACCCCTCATGAAACAGTTCTGTAGAGATGAAGTAGTCTTGTGATTTTTCCCACACCTACATATATATATATATATACACACACATATATATATATATATATATATATATTTATATAAACTAAAACTAAGATGCACCTTCCAATCCAACAGCTGGTGTGTAATAACTACAGTATTTACAGTATAAACACTGTATAGGACACAACAATAGACAAAACTAGACTACTTTGTAACTATGGCAACACACCTTGGACAAACTAAAATGAATGAGACTTAGAAATGTAACATAACAAGATCTAGAAAATAAATAATATACAGTCCTTTCAAACACTATCCCAACAACGTTTCACTTGATCAAACCTTTTCTAACATTCCACACTACCAAATACGTGGTAAGTGTGTGCCGAGATTGTATTGAATCGGCCAATGGTCAAGGCTGCAATATCGATATCACATTGGAAGTGAAATAATTGTATCGGCACACCCTTACCTGAATATATGTCGTTCTTAAAGGGGAACATTATCACCAGACCTATGTAAGCGCCAATATATACCTTGATGTTGCAGAAAAAAGACCATATATTTTTTTAACCGATTTCCAAACTCTAATTGGGTGAATTTTGGCGAATTAAACACCTTTCTAATATTTGCTCTCGGAGGCGTCACTTAGGTAATCAACCGCCATTTTCTAAAACACATTATAAACATCGAGTCAAATCAGCTCTGTTGTTTTCCGTTTTTTCGACTGTTTTCCGTACCTTGGAGACATCATGACTCGTCGGTGTGTTTTTCGGATTGTGTAACAACACGATCAGGGTCGGATTCAAGTTGATTTACGTAGAATGTGCATCGATTAGAACGGCATGCTAATCGATGCTAACATGCTATTTAAGCTAGCTGTATGTACATTTGTAGCTATATTTGCATCCAGCCTTTCTCTCCACCCACATTTAATGCCAAACAAACACTTACCAATCAACATATTTAAGTTGCGAAAGTCCCGATCGTTTGGTCTGCCCATTTTACCGGCGATGCTAAGGCAGACATGGCCGAATAGCATCAATAGTTATTTGCTCAATAGTTTCAGTTTCTTCTTCAATTTCGTTTTCGCAATCTGCCTCCATACTCCAACCATCCATTTCAATACATGTGTAATCTGTTAAATCGCTTAAACCGCTGAAATCCGAGTCTGAATCCGAGCTAATGTCGCTATATCTTGCTGTGCTGTCCGCCTGGATAGCATGTATATCACTGGATGACGTCACAAGAAAATAGACGGTGGCTTCACAGATAGAGAAAATCAGGCACATTAAAGCCTTTTTTTGGGATATTCCACGATGGGTAAAATTTTGAAAAAAACTTCAAAAAATGAAATAAGCCACTGGGAACTGATTTTTATTGGTTTTAACCCTTCTGAATTTGTGATAATGTTCCCCTTTAAACAATATAATCTGTTTTTCTCTTGATGTCACAGAGTTAGCAAAGTTAAAGGGTTGAAACGTTCAACACACACATCATGCTGACATTCTGCTCTCCGTCTTTGAAATGCGATTCTTTATCTTCAAGACCTCCTGCCTGAGGTAGTTAGACACTCATTCATGTTCATGTTCTGTACCAGCTTGTGTACATTTGGTCTGATGTCTGCAATCAAATAACAGATGAAGGAAACAGCAGGCTAATATTATGCAGTGGTTCCCGCAGATCGGCAATCAAACTTGCTGCGGTGGGGGCGTGGCCGGGCAGTGTCAAAATGACTTCATGACTTTTTTTGAAAAAAGGCTAAAACAAAAAGGGTATACATATATATAAAGACATGGCTGTGTTATTTTTAACAACATATCTTTATTTTGGTGCATTATACTGTTTTGCTGTATTTTCCAAGTGCTGTTTCTCATGTTATTACTACAACGTAACAAAGGCTGCACTTTGTACACTACTGGATTATTTACATAGTCTCCCTCAATGTTGAAATTTAGTTTGGCAGATATGTAAACAGTCCTTTACATTGGACATGAATAAGCTTCCAACTTAAGGTTGTTTATTGATAGTCTTCACAATGAGGTTACTGTAGAAATAAGCACACAAGGAAACTACATAAATGAAGTTAACATACATGCAACAGTAAAACAATAAACTTACAGGGAGCAGGGAAGCAAGAAAACAGCAGACCACTCCATGATGTAAACATAGGGACACAAGCTTGTGATCACGGCGCCGATATAAATAGTTTGTCTGCGTTAGCGCTTATAATAACAATATCACTAATACTTAAAGTAAAGCTAAAGTACCACTGATAGTCAAACACACACTAGGTGTGGTGAAATTACTCTGTGCATTTCACCCAACCCCTTGTTCCATCCCCTGGGAGGTAAGGGGAGCAGTGAGCAGCATCAGTGGCCATGGTTGGGAATACTTGGATACATGGATGATACAGCAGAGGATTGGGAGAATGTTATGTGGTCAGATGAAACCAAAATAGAACTTTTGGTATAAACTCAAATTGTCGTTTTTGGAGGAAGAAGAATACTGAGTTGCATCCCAAGAACACCACACCTACTGTGAAGCATGGGGGTGGAAACATCATGCTTTGGGGCTGTTTTTCTGCTAAGGGGACAGGACGATTGATCCGTGTTAAGGAAAAAATGAATGGGGCCATGTATCGTGAGATTTTGAGCCAAAACCTCCTTCCATCAGTGAGAGCTTTGAATGGTTGACCAAATACTTATTTTCCACCATAATTTACAATCAAATTCTTTAAAATTCCTACAATGTGAGTTCCTGGATTTTTTCTTCACATTCTGTCTCTCACAGTTGAAGTGTACCTACGATGAAAATTACAGACCTCTGTCATCATTTTAAGTGGGAGAACTTGCACAATCGGTGGCTGACTAAATACTTATTTACCCCACTGTAAGCCCCAATTCCAACCCTTGATGCTGAGTGCCAAGCAGGGAGGTAATGGGTCCCATGTTTATAGTCTTTGGTATGAGTCGGCCAGTGTTTGAACTCACGATCTACGGATCTCAGGGCGGACACTCTAACCACAAGGACACGGAGCAGAATTTGGTTAATATTCAAGTCACAAAATGTAAATTGAGTATCCTTGGTGCTTTTTAAGTGGTTATTTATGGGCAAAATAGTTGATCTCCCATTGGCTCCTCTGAAAGCGGACATGTATTTCAGTTTATTTAATATTTAGAATGCAAAACAAAAATTCCATCCGTCATCATGTCTTTTATAATGTTTGTTAACAATTCCAAAACAAAGTGCAGATACCTTTTAATAGCTTGGGGGTTCTACAGATACAATTCAACCCACAAAGGGATTTCAAGTTTAGTACCTCCAAATAAATACCTGTCAACAATTGGATTTACAACATAGGCAATATCTCAAGAAAATACAAACCTCTTTCCCATATGAGTTGGGAAATTGTGTGAGATATAAATATAAACAAAATACAATGATTTGCAAATCATTTTTAACCCATATTCAGTTGAATATGCTACAAAGACAACATATTTGATGTTCATACCGATAAATGTTTTTTTTTTGCAAATAATCATTAACTTTAGAATTTGATGCCAGCAACATGTGAAAAAAGAAGTTGGGAAAGGTGGCAATAAATACTGATAAAGTTGAGGGAATGCTCATCAAACACTTATTTGGAACATCCCACAGGTGTGCAGGCTAATTGGGAACAGGTGGGTGCCTTGATTGGGTATAAAAACAGCTTCCCAAAATATGTTCAGTCTTTCACAAGAAAGGATGGGGCGAGGTACACCCCTTTGTCCACATCTGCGTGAGCAAATAGTCAAACAGTTTAAGAACAACGTTTCTCAAAGTGCAATTGCAAGACATTTAGGGATTTCAACATCTACGGTCCATAATATCATCAAAAGGTTCAGAGAATCTGGAGAAATCCCTCCACATAAGCGGGATTGCCGGAAACTAACATTGAATGACCGTGAGCTTCAATCCCTCGGATGGCACTGTATCAAAAACCGACATCATATTATAAAGGATATCACCACATGGGCTCAGGAACACTTCAGAAAACCACTGTCACTAAATACAGTTTGTCGCTACATCTGTAAGTGCAAGTTAAAGCTCTACTATGCAAAGTGAAAGCCCTTTATCAACAAGATCCAGAAACGCCGCAGGCTTCTCTGGGCCCGAGATCATCTAAAATGGACTGATGCAAAGTGGAAAAGTTTTCTGTGGTCTAACGAGGCCACATTTCAAATTATTTTGGGAAATATTCGACATTGGGTCATCCGGACCAAAGGGGAAGCGAACCATCCAGACTGTTATCGACGCAAAGTTCAAAAGCCAGCATCTGTGATGGTCTTTGTAGTGCATTCAATTGAATATGGGTTGAAAAGGATTTGCAAATCATTGTATTCCGTTTATATTTACATCTAACACATTTTCCCAACTCATATGGAAACGGTAAAATAACATTATTTGTACTTGCATTACAAATCACAGGTAAATCAATAAAAAAATACATGCACTCACTGGGACTTGAACTTATGTCTCTCTATACAAAAAAGAACATCACAAACCACTGAGCAATTAGCTCTGTTAAATTTTGCAGATAGTGGCCACAGGTAAGGCTTCCTTAACATGCTGCCTTTCACTAGCCCCACCCTCGAGTGAGGCTCCCGTCGGTCGACTACGTCTCTTTCGTGGTGGCAGCACCGGTTTTTAGGAATGTGATGCAAAAATATTCAAGCCTACCAAGAACTGAATCTTTTTTCAATGATGTACCCCCTGTGAGCATTTTTTTAATTCAAGTACCCCTTAATCAGAGTAAAGCATTTTTGGTTGAAAAAAAGAGATAAAGAAGTAAAATATAGCACTATGTCATCAGTTTCTGATTTATTAAATTGTATAACAATGCAAAATATTGCTCATTTGTAGTGGTCTTTCTTAAAATATTTTGGAAAAAAAGATATAAAAATAACTAACAACTTGTTGAAAAATAAACAAGTGATTCAATTATAAATAAAGATTTCTACACATAGAAGTAGTCATCAACTTAAAGTGCCCTCTTTGGGGATTGTAATACAGATCCATCTGGATTCATGAACTTAATTCTAAACATTTTTTCACAAAAAAAAAATCTTTATCATCAATGTATATGAAACATGTCCACAAAAAATCTAGCTGTCAACACCGAATATTGCAATGTTGCATTTCTTTTCACAGTTTATGAACTTACATTCATATTTTGTTGAAGTATTATTCAATAAATATATTTATAAAGGATTTTTGAATTGTTGCTATTTTTAGAAAATGTTAAAAAAAATCTCATGTACCCCTTGGCGTACCTTTAAGTACCCCCAGGGGTACGCGTACCCACATTTGAGAACCACTAGATTACGGTGTCATTACTGGGCCGCATGTTGAATAGCCTTGCCGTGGACTAACAACATTTCTACCCAAGTTCTCACCACTAAAGTATTTAAGTACTTGAATTAATGGGCCTGGGAGAATCTGAAGAGCAAAAGTTTGACGCTGAGTTTGAAAAAGTTAAGAATGGGTTTAGCGGTTGACTCGTCTGATTTACGCGGAGGGTTAAACCATGTGAGTGGTTGTTTGTTTTTGCCCGAGGTCAGCCGGGATAGGTTCCAGATCACCCTGACCCTGTACAGAAAAGGATAATCAGTAAAATATGGAAGGATGGATAAAGTTGCTGAGCCAGGGCTCTATGCAGCGTCAAAACAGCAGAAACAAAAATTTTCTAAATACAATTCGAGGGGGGTAGATATACTCCATTATATCAGTTTAATTGCAGTCATTTATTAGTGCTGACATTATTTAGCCCGAAGCGTGCACTACCCATAAATCTGTACACACGTTGCTTAACATTCCTTCACACCACTTCATCTTTCATCTTGTTTTTCACTCCCTTTCTTCTTCAGCCCACCACCCTGTCTCTGTCTGTTTCTATTCTCTATTTTGGTATCCCTTTCCTTTGAATTCCTCTTCTTCCCCGTCTTGTCTCAACCTCTCCCTGTCTCGTCAATGTAACTTTAATTGCTGGCCCTGTTAATCTGTCTTCACCCCCTTTGTAGGTTGCTTCTGTATCTCATTTTCAAACCCCAGATGCTGGAGGAGGAGCAGTTTCTCAAGTGCAAATGTGGATTTGTGATCCTTAGGTGTACAGTTTTACCTTTTATAATTGGGTCCCTCTTAAACTGTGTTTCTCCGCATGCATTTGATTAAGTGCTATAACAGTTATACATATTTATGTTTGTCATCTGTGTTCTGTGTCTGAGCATAAGTACCCCATGTGTCATTCCACAATTAAGGGACCTCCCATTGATGAAAATCCAAAGATAGATCCTTCACTGATGGAATTTATATGCATACTTGGCAACCCTCCCGAATTTTCCGGGAGACTCCCGAATTTCTGTGCCTCTCCCGAAAATCTCCCGGGACAACCATTCTCCCGAATTTCTCCTGATTTCCAGCTGGACCTAAGTGAGGACAGCCTGTTGATACGCCCGCTTTTCCTCCTTATAAACAGGGTGCCGGCCCAGTCACGTTATAGCAGGGGTCGGGAACCTTTTTGGCTGAGAGAGCCATTAAAGCCAAATATTTTAAAGTGTATTACCGTGAGAGGCATATAATATTTTTTAAAACTGAAAAAAAAAAAAAATGTATGCATTTTTAAGTAAGACCAACATTTTTAGAGTATAATAAGTCTTATTTTTGTTTTATAACATTTTTATTCTTAAAGGGGAACATTATCATAATTTCAAAAGGGTTAAAAACAATAAAAATCAGTTCCCAGTGGCTTGTTGTATTTTTTGAAGTTTTTTTCAAAATGTTACCGGTCCCGGAATATCCCGAAATAAAGCTTTAAAGTGCCTTATTTTGGCTATGTGCGAGACCACTATCCATTTCCCTGTGACGTCATACAGGGCTGCCAATACAAACAACATGGCGGTTACCACAGCAAGTTATAGCGACATTAGCTCGGATTCAGACTCGGATTTCAGCGGTTTAAGCGATTCAACAGATTATGCATGTATTGAAACAGATGGTCGGAGTATGGAGGCAGATAGCGAAAACGAAATTGAAGAAGAAGTTGAAGCTATTGAGCGAATAGCTATTGAAGCTATTCGGCCATAGCGTGGGTGTACCTAATGAAGTGGCCCATAGCATGGCTGCCTTATTAGCATCGCCGGTAAAATGTGCAGACCAAACGATCAGGACTTTCGCATCTTGTGACACTGGAGCAACTCAAATCCGTCGATTGCTAAGTGTTTGTTTCGCATTAAATGTGGGTATTTAGTTTCAAATGTACATACAGCTAGCGTAAATAGCATGTTAGCATCGATTAGCTGGCAGTCATGCCGTGACCAAATATGTCTGATTAGCACATAAGTCAACAACTTCAACAAAACTCACCTTTGTGTTTTCTTTGACTTAATCGTTGCAAATGCATCTGCAGGTTATCCATACATCTCTGTGCCATGTCTGTCTTAGCATCGTCGGTCAAATGTGAAGACACTCTGGTATATCCAATGGGGGTCTGGCGGCAGATTTCTTGCCAGTGGTGCAACTTGAATCCCTCCCTGTTAGTGTTGTTATACCCTCCGACAACACACCGACGAGGCATGATGTCTCCAAGGTTCCAAAAAATTGTCGAAAAAACGGAAAATAACAGAGCTGAGACCCGGTGTTTGTAATGTGAAAATGAATATGGCGGGTGTGTTACCTCGGTGACGTCACGTTCTGACGTCATCGCTAAAAGACCGATAAACAGAAAGGCGTTTAATTTGCCAAAATTCACCCATTTAGAGTTCGGAAATCGGTTAAAAAAATACATGTTTTTTTTTCTGCAACATCAAGGTATATATTGACGCTTGCATAGGTTTGGTGATAATGTTCCCCTTTAAGCTAACCAATAATAAATAAAATACTTCATACCATTGATGCGACTTCTTGAACAGGTGTGGTAGAAAATGGATGGATAGATTAAAATGCATTACAATGTTTTATATTTTCAACGTTATTTTTAATACTGATTACCAGCGGAATTAGAGAAAAAAATGTGTCTGAGGGCCGGTTTATCTGATTTTTAGGAACACTAATACAAAAACTCACAATAATGTCTGATTGAATGCTAAACAAGTTATGAGAGACTGTCTTAAAAAAACAGAATGGTATTTTACATTTTTTTTACTGAACGAGGCGCCCAGAATGTACCTGAAAATAAAGCATGTGGGATTTACAATATAAACTACGAACGATAAAACATTGAATATTGACAACATATGAACGTCACCCCATCTCTCGATCGACATATTTTACAATCAAACAATGCAACAAAAATGCAACAAACACAGCAAAATATGAAAGTGAAGGGTAAAAAAAAAACACTTAAAATCTGATACATCACTAAGCTTTAGAACTTTGTTGTAAAAATGTCTTTCCGCATCTGTCCCTGACACCCGCATTTCAGGTTGACTGCTTTGGAAAAAATGTGGAAACGCTCACCACCCACACTGATTGGTGCCTCGTCTGAGTTGCCGTGACTTAGATTATTACCACAGTAACAAATTAGATTAGCATACTAACTAATTAGATTACCCTAGTAACTAGTGTATCATGCAAAAGAGCAGATTTCAACCATTGAAATACTTTGTATAGTTCAAGACTCACAGTAATTTGAAAACATCACTGCACACCATAATGGCAGCTGTAATTTCCATATTGAAGATCTAAAAAAAATATTTGGGAATGTCCGGCGGGCCTGATAGAAAAGCATAACGGGCCGCAGGTCTGGTGTTAAGCAATGTCAGCTAAGATGTATCTGAGAGCCAGATGCAGTCATCAAAATAGCCACATCTGGCTCTAAAGCCATAGGTTCCCTACCCCTGCGTTATAGCATCTACGGTTTTTGGAGCTCAGTGCGCAACTGCACACACAACAAAAAGGAGACTCTTACATATGTCTCCGTTATCCATAGCGTTATCTATAACCCATAAAGTAGGCAGGCACGAAGCTAAGGTTTAGCTTTTGTGTAGCTGCCAGCTCAGGGGAACTCATAACCTACCATGTTTACCTTTTGTAATTGACTTGAATAAATACAAGAAAAGTCCAACCTTGTATTGGAGATTATATCGTACATTTTATATTTTAGAAGAAAGATAATCAATCATTTAGCATGTTGACCTCAATAAAAAGTTTGCAGTATTTCCTGAAAAGCAACTCAGATCAATCGTTTGTTCATTCGTCAACTTGTAGAGGTGGGCGATACTACAAATGGTACAGTCTTTCATTTGTAATTTATAAAACACAAGGACTTTAATCAACACTTATTTGTGAGCATCCATCCACTTGCTATATATCGGTCCTTATTCGAATCACTGAGGTCCATCCCAGCTGACTCGGGGCAAGAGGTAGGCTACACCATGGACTGATTGCCAGCCAATCACAGTGTGCATGTATACAAACAAGCAGTTATTCTCACATTCACACTTATGGACATTTTGGAGCAGGGGTGTCAATCTCAAATACAGAGTGGGCCAAAATGTAAAACTGAACAAAGCCGAGGGCCGAGGTTGAACAAATTAACCTTTTAATAGGGACCCAAACAAGTTTTTCATTGAATATTGAACAAGCAAGGCTTCTCTAACTTTATAGTGACATGCAAAATTGAGTTTCAAATAATAATAACAATAATAATTAAAAAATATCAATGGCATATCAAATCAAATTTAAATAAGAGGCTAATACATTTGAAAATGAAATAACAATGAATAAATCAACCATTCAGGCCTTTTCACTGCTCAGTTAATGTCGGGGCTCAGGTGGGCGGGGTTAGGGCAGTGGGGTTTTTTTGTAGCGGGGAGGGGGTGTATAATGTAGCGGTCCGGAAGAGTTAGTGCTGCAAGGGATTCTGGGTATTTGTTCTGTTGTGTTTATGTTGTGTTACGGTGCGGATGTTCTCCCGAAATGTGTTGGTCAGTCTTGTTTGGTGTGGGTTTACAGTGTGGCGCATATTTGTAACAGTGTTAAAGTGTTTTATACGGCCACCCTCAGTGTGACCTGTATGCTGTTGATCAAGTATGCCTTGCATTTACTTACATTTATGTAGAAGCCACATATATTACGTGACTGGGCCGGCACGCTGTTTGTGAGGAGGAAAAACAGACTTGACAGGTTGTAGGGGACGCTAAAGGCAGTGCCTTTAAGGCACACCCCCAATATTGTTGTCTGGGTGGAATTCGGGAGAATGGTTGCACTGGGAGATTTTCGGGAGGGGCACTAAAATTCGAGAGTCTCCCGGGAAATTGGAAATAACACCGGCGGGCCAGCTCTAATGTTAATTTGATATTGCCTCAAGGGCCAAAATAAATCACACGGCGGTCCAAATTTGGCCCGCAGGCCACAGTTTGACACCTATGTTTTAGAGTCCCCAATTTACATAACAAGTTTATGAAGTGTGGCAGAAGGCAGTGGACCTGGAGATAACCCATGCAAACTCCACACAGATATGCGCAAACTGAGACTCAAACCTTCAACTTTGCAACTGCTAACTACCTCTGGTTAGGGAGCCAAATGTTTTTTTTTTCCACAGGGAATTTGTCACTAAAATAAAGTTGACTCTTCCCAAAGTAAAAGCATCCTGTCTTGAAGTGGCATTTATCTCCAAGTGTGCATTAGGCCTTCACCTATGGAGAAGTGTCAAGACTGATGAATAAGTCAAAGTGCTTCCGCTTTAAGCCCAATCTTTTGCACTTCTGTGTAGTGCATTGAGTTCACACCTTGAAATTCATAAAATGCTGCCATTACTTTCTCCAGTGTGAGAGTTGAGAAACAAAAAGACCAAGGACAAAGAAAGCGGGTGGTGATTGTGGACTATGGCCGCCTCTTAGTTTTGAGGGTATTTTCCTTCGGAAGTGAAGATAAATGCATTTCCCATCCAACACCTACACCTAAACTTTTTTCGTCTCTAAGGCTACCATTAATATAATCCTCTAAGAGCGTCTGTGCTTTTCACACCCTATCTTTTCTTCTTTTTCTCCCTCTCCAGCCAGAGGTGTCCAAACGGTTTCTGCTGAGTGCTGCGTCGAGAACAAAAAAAATAAGGATGCTGTGGCTTACTTTGATATTCACATTTCACTAAAAACAGTCCAGTGCTGGGGAAGAGAAAACATGCATGTGTGCGGCACAGATGAGTCGGCAGAGTAACTTTAATGCAGTTATAAAATGTGGTAACTCTCACTTTAGAAAAAAAAAAAAAAAAGTGATCTATTGTCAGACTCCAGAAAAAGTTAAAGGTTACACATATAAATACGTTTTTTTTTTATGTTTATTCCAGATCCAGACTAATAAAATGGGGATGGCCAACCAGCTTGATATAGTACAACTACACAATAATGAGGGCTGCAGCAGCCGGACATCGAAATGTAGATGTTTCGTCGAAATGTGCCTCCGCAGAATATATTTCTTTGGGACTGCGTTTACTTAATTGCAAATTACCGTATTTTTCGGATTATAAATCGCTCCGGAGTATACGTCCCACCGGCCGAAAATGCATAATAAAGAAGGAAAAAAACATATTTACGTCGCACTGGAATATAAGTCGGAAATTTATTTGATAAAATCCAACACCAAGAATAGACATTTAAAAGGTAATTTAAAATAAATAAAGAATAGTGACCAACAGGCTGAATAAGTGTACGTTATATGCCTGGTATGTTAACGTAATTTATTATGGTAAGAGTCATTTAAATAACTATAACATATAGAACATACTATACATTTACCAAACAATCTGTCACTCCTAATCGATAAATCCGATGAAATCTTCTTCCTCGATGTCGCTTCTAAACAACTCTGCCAACTCCAAAGGTATGCGCCGCTTGTCGTTTTCTGCTGCATATTTCACTACTTCCATCTTGTAATCTGCAGTACGTGATTTCCTTTTCGGTGCCATTTTTGTTCAGCCCTTCTCAGTTTTTACAAGTTACCGCCAACGATGAAATGATCCATTTTAAAAAAGCATATAGCAGTTAGCATTCCATGAACCACAATGCACTTCTGCCATGACCCTCCCTCGCCGGATTATTATTGGTTGACGTGTGTGTGATGATCGCTGACATTTTCTTCGTCTCTTCCGCGAATGAGATGAATAATATTTTTGATATTTTACGGTAATGTGTTAATAATTCCACACATAAATCGCTCCGGAGTATATGTCGCACCCCCGGCAAAATTTGAAAAAAACTGTGACTTATAGTCCGAAAAATACGGTAAACACATTTGCCTTAACACTGCACTGTCAATAAATACATTAGTCTGCCCTCATTTCCGGCGTGTGCAGCTAATTACCAATAAGAAAAAAAAGAAGCTTCAGTTTTTGTTGACGATTGATGTTTCTTCTTTTGAATTATTTGTATTTGTATTTTGATAAATCAAGGCTTTTGTGTTTCTTTTATTATGCTCTTAATGTGTATATCAAGTTCAGCACTTAGCAAGACTGCTGCTTAATGCTCTGTGTTTCAGGAAACCTTGATCAGTTTAGCACACAGCTTTTTAAAACTTGTCGCTCATCTTTCCTTTTATACATCCTAAAAAGTATAAGGTTCTGGATCATCTTTTGTCCCTAAGCAGTCTTTGTTGTCTCTTACAAATATCTCCCGTCCAAAGGCAAAACCCAGTAACTCAATTTTGGTCAAAACTGAGCTGATAATAATTTTGGAATTCCTAGGTGATATGCTTTACATTAGTGTATGCGATATTGTAATTTGTTCCGTAAGTAAGCTGTTACGCGCATGGCAGGACCTAGCAACTACCACATAACCGCGTAGATACAACAGAAAAACCTAGTATCTCAAGGGACCAATCGGAGCTTCTTTGTCAGTCGCCTTATTGTCTTCAATGAGACATTTGCACGAATGGGGGCCGACGGTCAACCTGATTATGTGATATTATGGCACGAAGGGATATTTGGGAGATTGGCCCAGGATGTTGCAAGCACCTTCATTAAATGTATTGTTCTTGATTCTTCCCCTTGCATACTCTTTTGATCAGATAACTGTGGAGGTCAAAATAAAAACTGGACGCTTTACACGGCTCTTTCCCAATGTGCAAACGCAGAATGGGGCCCACCCAAGATTGTAACACTGAATACAACAGTCAGGTTCAAACACTGATGACATCTATTAAACAGACAAGAAGCAAGGAATTAAACAGAGACTGAATTCAATTTAGCTCAATGAGGAGAAACGCGTAGCCCTGTACCTTTGAACAGTGTCATCCCACTCTCTGACAAGAGAATTCTACGTCTCCTTTTTCATTTGGACTTTTCCTGATTACAACAACTAAATGCGTGCATCCCTTATTCTTTTTAATACCATTGTTATCCTGAAGGTAACTAATAATAAATCAAATACTTTTGACCATTAATGCGACTTCTTGAACAGGTGCGATAGAAAATGTTTTATATTTTGAACGTTATTTTTAACACTGTGATTACCAGCGGAATTATTAATTACTTATCGTGTTAAGGAACGTCAGCTAAGATTTATCTGAGAGCCAGATGCAGTCATCAAAAGAGCCACATCCGGCTCGAGAGCCATAGGTTCCCTACCCTTGCCGTAAGTAGAAGTGTTGTTGTTGTTGATGAGGGAAAAGCGAACGTTGTGATACGTCTTTGAAATTAAAGCGCCGCCGTATGCTTAAAAAGATCAAAATACATAAATATTACATGTTATTATGAATGAGTCTGTTTCTATATTACATACTTACACCGTGTTTTGTAAAACGTTGATGGAAGTGTTTGGATGTTTACAACGCATTAACTCCATTGTTAGCTGACTTTTACTCACGTTTATTTTCAAGTTAAAATAAATTAAAACATTTGAAAAAAAATGTGCTCCTGTGTTCCATAAAGATTGTGAAAAATACGAAATTCCGAGAAAACTGCAGTTCCTCTATAAAGCACATACCCCACATGAAACTATTGTATAAATGTGACACTCAACACGCGCATAGCTCATGACAGAAGACCCAGGTTCGAGTCCCTGGCGGACCAAAAGCAGGGACTGAACCAGGCAGGTTACAGTGGTGCCGTGACCCGGATGAGAGTGAGGTTCAGTGGGGTGAGTGTATAACGCTGGTAAACCTCACCCCCTGACAACCTTAAGAGCTAATGCCGGACGCCGAGTTGACAGCACCGGCTTTTATCTCGGTGCCTAGCACGCTCGTCTCTCATGCCAGAGGACCCAGGTTCAAGTCCCTGGCGGACCAAAAGCAGGGGGTTACATATGCACACAGTATATCATTTATCTAGACTTGCTTTATAATATTTTTGATGATGTCTACACATACGTTTCCCATTTCAACTAGATTTGTTAGCCTTTAATTGTTTTCTGTTCGCCATTCCCTCCACCTAATGTTTGAGTGTCGGTTAGCAGCAAGCACTGACACGAGCTGTCAGCAAAATGTTGAGAGCCTGGATGCTGTATTCCCCAGACGGGAGAATAGGTAAACTGATACCCCTATCCTTTTCGACACAAACACACACACACACGCACACGCTATTCAGTCCATGGTATCCCTTCAGCCTCCCTCTATCTGCCTTACACTGTATGCTCAAGACTGGATAGTACACTAAAATGTAAAGTTGTAATTTTAATTTATTAGTGAAAAATAACCCAATAAAGACCAAAGATTTTTATTATTTTAAAAACAGACTAAAATATACCCAATTGTATTTTTGTAAAGGAAGTTATTAAGTTACTTTCTGTAATGAGGATAAGGAGCAAGTGCTTACATTTTGGGGCTGATCTGGACTCAAGACTATTTAGAATTTCATCCATCCATCCATTTTTCTACCGCTTATTCCCTTTTGGGGTTGCGGGGGGGCGCTGGCGCCTATCTCAGCAACAATCGGGCGGAAGGTGGTGTACACCCTGGACAAGTCGCCACCTTATCGCAGGGCCAACACAGATAGACATACAACATTCACACTCACATTCACACACTAGGGCCAATTTAGTGTTGCCAATCAACCTATCCCCAGGTGCATGTCTTTGGAAGTGGGAGGAAGCCGGAGTACCCGGAGGGAACCCACGCATTCAAGAGGAGAACATGCAAACTCCACACAGAAAGATACCGAGCCTGGGATTGAACCCAGACTGCAGGACCTTAGTTTTGTGAGCAGACGTACTAACCCCCCTCTGCCACCAATTAATTTTGATTATTATTATTAATTTACAATTAACATATTAATTATCTCTGCTCTTCGAGTGCTTTTCCAGATAGTGCTTGTAATTATGTCTTTAGTTACCATGAATTGATTTACAACCCCAGAGGGAATAAGCGGTAGAAAATGTATGTATCGATGATTTACGTGGACCCCAACTTAAACAAGTTGAAAAACTTATTTGGGTGTTACCATTTAGTGGTCAATTGTACGGAATATGTACTGTACTGCGCAATCTACTTGTAAAAGTTTCAATCATTCAATCAATCACTTACTGGAATAGACTTCCACAATATCTGCTATCAATCACCAGCATAGTGGGCTTTAAGAATAGACTAAAAGGAGAAGTATTGCGTAAAGAGATTATTCTAGATTGTACCTAATGTCATGACTGTTTTATTGACTATTGAGTATTTTATTGATTATGGGATAAGCAGCAGAAAATGGATGGATGATACTTTTTCGTCACTTATTGTTTTGTCTTTGGTACACTAATGTGTATATTTCAGGCCATTGGTTCTTTGTTTTATTTTTACAAAAATGTATAAAGTATATCTATTTTTATATTGCTATTTTTATCTTTAGTATGAAAATTATTATGTAACAAAAGTTATTAGTATTTTTGGGTTCTTTGTTGTTGCTATTTTTGTATTATGACAATTTATTATTGGATCATGTTTTACTGCATTTTAATCTTTTGTTTTGTGGTTGTGTGATGTTTTTTTGCCTGGACCCCAGGAAAAATTGTCTCCACTCCACGCGGTGTAGACTAATGGGGATCCTTAATAAACTAAATAAATAAATCCACATGTTGTTAATATTCTAAACATTTGTGCAACAGTAGCTGTTGTTTTCATTTATTTTTTGGGTTTGATTGCATTATTAGAAATAAGAAACAAACTGTAGTATACAAATGGAACCCAGGCCACACTCCACACAGCCCTGCCGTTCAATGAAAATAAATAATAAGGGAAAGACAACAGAAATATAAAATAGGATGATATAAAAACATGAATATTGCTATAGCTACAATACCTGTTCTTTTAGCAGAATAATACAGTGGTACCTAGACTTGCGAGTGTGCCATCTCACGAGTGTTTTGAGTTGTCTTGTTATACTTTTAAATTGCAAGTAAAGATTTGCATTACCAGCTTCCCTGTTGTAGTTGGTATGGCGAATGACAAAGTGATTTTTTTTTTTTTTAATGTGTATTTATGTACGCATAATCCGACCCTAACATTAGGTCTTACTCGCTAGAATAAGCTTATAGCGAGAGATGGACATGACAATATTTTTCCATTAATGGGAAGAAAGTTAAGTGAGCATAAAGGACGATGCTGAAAAGAAAAAGTTGAAGATATTCACTGAATTAAAAAAAGAAATAATCTAGAACATGACATTGTGTAGCTAAGTAACTAGGGGAAGCAGTTGGAACATAGCACTGCACTGCTTATCTGCATCATACTGAAGCAGAATGAGTCGATAATGCCGGTCAAGAATGTTAAAAAGATGTCTCAACAATGTACTTTATCCATGAAATTACGCTGAAGTGAGGGAGAAGCATCTGGAAGGAGATATTGTAGAAGAGGGGTGTCCCGCAGCCCGCCAGCATCTTTAATGTGCCATGGGGCAATTTCAATTAATTTTAAATATCTGACAATCTTATTGCTGCAGCTTTGGTTCCATTTTGTGGCTATAGTAAGCAATTCAGGTCATTTATTATAAATTGGAGTTTAAAAAGTATACAGCACAGCATTAATTTATGAGAAAACCTTCCCTAGTCATGGTGCAAAAAAGTCATCACACGTGGTCACACAAACCCACAACCTGAATATCTCACAATCTTATTGCTGCATATTTGGTTCCATTTTGTGGATATAGTAAGCAATTCAGTTCATTTAGCATAAATTGTACTTTGAAAAGTACAATTAGGTACCACGTTAAAGGGGAACTGCACTTTTTTTAAAATGTTGCCTATCGTTCACAATCATTATGAAAGTCCTGAAGACGGATGGATTTTTTTTTATTCAATCAAAAAGTCTGCTTACAATAGAGCCCACGGGAGCTGTTCAATTCTGCCTATAAAGCCTCTACAAAAACATCCGAACACTTCCATTAGGGTTTTATATACATGATGTACGTATATAAGTAATGTAGTAACGGGCACATTTATAATAACATTTAATATGTATATGTTTTGATCATTTTAAGCATAGGCAGCACATTATTTAAAAAACACATCACAACGTATGTCTTTTTTTTTCTTCATCACTGATTATTACTCACAGCAGACTTTGAGAGCCAACAAATCATAATAAAACATCACTTACTGTATAAGGTCTGCTGGCATTAGGATACAGACTACTAGGTGGAACAAGCACTGTTTGTATCGTTTTCTCAGTTCCAGGTCTGAAACTGCTGTCAAAGTGTTCCAACTTGTCGGATTATTTTCTCTGCCATTAATTTTCCAGGTGAGAGGAATGATTTAAGATCTACAATAAACCTGCAGGGAGCAAGGAAGCGAGGAAGCAGCAGACCACTCGATGATGTGAACATACGGACACACGGAAGTGATCACATCACAATTAGTTTTGTCTGCGTTAGCGCTTATAATAACCAATTTCACAAATTCTTGGTTAATATTCAAGTCACAGAATTTAAATCGAGTATTGCTTTTTGAATGGTTATTTATCATTGTAAGCAGGCTTTTATTTACGTTTATTTAATATTTAGAATGCTTTTTTTTTTAAATCCATCCGTCGTCATGTTTCTCATAGTGATAGTGAACAATAGGCAACATTTTTTAAAAAGTGCAGTTCCCCGTTTAAGTAACAACTCACAACCTCGAGGAGCGCTGGTTAATGGGTGAGGAGACTGGGTTTTTAGCCTACTGGCTAGTGTGCCTGACTCTCAGTTGGAAGGGTTGTGTGGTGTTAAAGCCTGGGCGTGTTTAGGGCTGGAGCACAAGGGATTTAATGTTCTATTATTTTAAAAAACAGGCTAACACCGGTGCTGTATTTTTCTAATTCTCTGTGAGGTGATATGATACCACAATACAAAGGTCCTGGGTTCGATCCTCTGTCTTTCTGTGTGGAGTTTGCATGTTTTCCCCGTGACCGCGTGGCTTCCGTACGTGTTCTCTGGTTTCCTCCCACTTCCAAAGACATGCACCTGGGGTTCGGTTGATTGGCAACACTAAATTGGCCCTAGTGTGTGAATGTGAGTGTGATTGTTGTCTGTCGATCTGTCTTGGCCCTGAGATGCAGTGGCGACTTGTCCAGGGTGCACCCCACCTTCTGCCCATTGGAGCTTAGATAAGTTCCAGCATCGCCCGCGACTCGAGAGGGATAAGTGGTAGAAAATAGATGGATGATATAATACAGTCCCAATTTCAGAGTCTTGGCGCCTCAAAACCATGTTGGTGTGAAAGCGGCATGTTATCCTGGTTAAAGTCATTTCTGAGCATTTCCCCCAGATGCAGCAGAAGTATCTAATCAATATGCAAGATGTGGCGTTACTTATCTGATTGCTCAACTGAAGAAGTTCATTTCTTAAGCCTGTTACCGAGAGCTTGAAGATGGATGGCATGATACTTGTACTCCTCACGCGACTTCATTCCAACCACTGATTGCTTTCATTAGCCAGGAGTAATTAGTACGTTAACCGGAAAAAGGAGCTTCTCATTTCAGATCTCGTTAGTCCTAAGTTGTCATTTTTTGGCCTCATGCATATATTTGTAAAGTTAATGACACAAGTGAGAGTGGAAGTGAGGTTGTGCATACGAGAGTCCTCTTGAATACAAGACGTAAACATCCGTACTGTTCTCTCATCTCCATCCACGTTGCGAGGTAGCTCTCTCCTGTTCTTTCTCCTCCCTTCCACACAACAACGTTATACCTTTTTTTTGGTAGTGGTAAGATCAGTAATAGGACTATCATTGAAACTTCACTCCATCCACTTTTCTCTTGCAGTCGACCCAGCGACCCTCTGTTCTTTCTATCTCAGTCTGGAATCTGGTTTCCGTTTGATGTTTTTTTCCTGTAGTGAATTTTCCTCGCCTTCATCACCAAGTGCTCATGTGGGGTTCAGTTGGTTTTCTTAAATGCATGAGAGGAGATGCTCTCGACCTTTTCCGTTTGTAAAGTTCTTGCAATTGCACTTTGAGAAACGTTGTTCTTAAACTGTTTGACTATTTGCTCACGCCGTTGTGGACAAAGGGGTGTACCTTGCCCCGTCCTTTCTTGTGAAAGACTGAGCATTTTTTGGGAAGATGCAATCATGGCACACACCTGTTCCCAATTAGCCAGCACACTTGTGGGATGTTCCAAATAAGTGTTTGATGAGCATCCCTGAACTTTATCAGTAATTATTGCCACTTTTCCCAACTTCTTTGTCACGTGTTGCTGGCATCAAATTCCAAAGCTAATGATTATGGCAGGCGTGTCCCTGACAGTTTGGCCATGTTTTAGTTTTTGTTTGTTTGTCTTTGTTTCCTGTCAGCGCTCTTATTTTGTCCGTTTCCTGTTTGTCCCCCTGAGTTCTGTGTCTCCCCAGCTGTGGCTGATTGTCACCTGGCCACACCTGGTGTCAATCAGCCAGGTACTATTTAAAGGTGCCTTCCCCTCCAGTCAGTGCTGGATTATTGTCACCACTACCTGTCGATGTCATTAATACTTATCATTGTAGCTGTGTCTACTTGTGTTCACTCTGCTCATGTCATAGTTCATTCGTGTCACAGTAAGTGTTTTTGTTTCTAGTCCACAGTTAGCCTTTGTGCTAGTTTTTGTTCATAGCCAAGTTTGTTCTCCGCCTTGTGCGCGCCTTTTGTTTGTTCTTGTTTTAGTGTTATACTAAATCATGTTTTCCCGCACAATGCCTGCCGCCATCTCTGCATCTTGGGGTTCGTCACAAACTCTATGTGACAGATTATTTGCAACAACAAAAAAAACGTTAATCAGTTTGAACATCAAATATCTTGTCTTTGTAGCATATTCAACTGAATATGGGTTGAAAATGATTTGCAAATCATTGTATTCCGTTTATATTTACATCTAACACAATTTCCCAACTCATATGGAAACGGGGTTTGTACTAACATTTCTCTCATTAAAAGCCGCCAGTGTCATTTTAAGTTGTGAAGCTTGTTGTCCATGGGTTTATCTCGAATAAATTAAAGCATGTCCACAACGCGGACACGCTACCTCCGGTCCAGACAACCCTGTGCATTTGGCTGGTGGTAATGTGTATCTTAGCGTGTTATGGTGATCATTCTTTCCATGGTACTTGTCGACGGAGAATGAACAAGTGTTGTGTGTCTAGAAGGGAAACACAGAGACAGACGTGTGTGCACGGAGGAAATACTTGCTGGAAATGGGCCTGTGGTTACCATAAAATTGGCCATAAAAGCTAAAAAGAGCGTCAGACTTTGTTTATTTTCTTCTGGATGCTCCAATACATTATATTACTTTGTTTTTTTTTTCGGTATGGAAGCTAATATGAAGCCCGTACATTAAGGAGAAACCCTAAACGTAGTCAAACCGGATGCTAGAGATGCGCGGATAGGCAATTATATCATCCGCAACCGCATCCCCAAAGTCTTCATCCACCCGCTGTCCACCCGAACCAACATTTTATCAGAACCGCAACCGCCCGCCACCCGCCTGTTGAAATACATCAGAGGTCGGCCACCTTTACCACTCAAAGAGCTATTTTAACCCGTTTCACAGAGTAAAGAAGACAATGGGAGCCGCTAACGTTTTCGCGAATATTCAATGGTGTTCATCCTGATGACAAGAACAAGGGTATACTGTGAAGCCATTGCCTTTGACACCTTCAAAGACATGTACAAATCAATTGTTAGTCCAGCAACATGTTGTATGCAGCTTCCGCAATCACATGTACAAGATTGAAAGGCATACTGGGTGATACAGAGTACACTAATGGTTGTGACATAAACAATTTTAACACTCTTACTAATATGCGCCACGCTGTGAAGTCACGCCAAACAAGGATGACAAACACATTTCGGGAGAACATCCTCACAGTAACACAACAAACGCAACACAACAAATACCCAGAATCATTTGCATCCATGACACTTCCTGAATATATTTTACACCCCCGCGCCCCCAACCCCACCCACTTTACCGACGCACAGTGGGGAAGGTGGGCGGGGAGGAGGTGGCTTGGTTTCCTGCTAGCGGGGTGTATAAAATAGTCAGGAATTGTCATGAATACAAAGGATTCTGGGTATTTGTTGTGTTTCGTTTATGTCGTGTTACTGTGAGGATGTTCTCCCAAAATGTGCTTGTCGTTCTTAATTGGTGTGGCTTCACAGCATGGCGCATATTACTAAGAGTGTTAAAATTGTTTATATCACAACCATTAGTGTACTCTGTGTCACCCAGTATGCCTTGCAGTCGTGTGCGTGTTGCCGCGGAAGCCACACACAACATGATGCTGGACTGACAAGCAGTCCGTACATGTTGTAGTAGGCGACAAAGCCAATGGCTTCATAGCACGCCCTAATAATTATTATCTGGGTGACTGCCGGTAGTCATTCTAGAGAATAATAGCGTCTCCTATTGTCTTCTTTGCTTTAGACACGAGTCTTAAATGGCTCTTTGAATGGCAAAGAATAATGATCCCAGAACCATGTATATCAAATATTTCCGGATGGTTCAACTGCCACCCGCCCGAATCTAATAAAATCTTTTTTTTTGTCATGTCAACCGCCCGACCCGCGGTTTATCCGCGGACTCCGCAGATGAGACCGCAAACCGCGCATCTCTAACGTGTACGCAAGACGTCGCGGGTTTTTAGGAAATATGAGCGCTGCACGCACATAAAGCTAAAAGTCGTCTGCTTTAACCGCATAATTATACAGTATTTTGGATATGTGTGTTGCTGAATCTTTTGCAATTTGTTTAATTAATATTGGAGAAGTCAAAGTAGAAAGATGGAGTAGGGAAGCTTTAGCCTTTAGCCACACAAACACACGGTGATTCCTTGTTTAAAATTCCTGGAGGTGAAACTTTACTATGGATCAGAGCGCGGTCAAGCGAACATGAATCACGACGGAATGTCAACCAGCAGGTTTCGGTGAGAAAATTGTGGTAAAAGGTCGCTACTTACCGGAGATCAGCTGAGCTTGTGCCGTCCATAGCTGCCGTCGACTTCCCTGAGACACTGGCGTCAAGACACCAGTGGATAACACCTCCGACTATCAGGTACTGTTAAACTCACTAAAACACTAGCAACACAATAGAAAAATAAGGGATTTCCCAGAATTTTCCTAGTATATGCGTTTAAAAACATCTGAATGCGTCCCAATGCGATCGCGTTTTTTTTTTTGTTTTTGTTGTCCGTCGCTATCAATATCCTCAAAAACGAATATTTCATCCTCGCTCTAATTAATGGGGAAATTGTCGTTTTCTTGGTCCGAATAGCACTTTTTGTTGGAGGCTCCAATTAAAATCATTGTGAATATGTGAGGAGCCCCCACACTTGTGACGTCATCGTCTGCGACTTCCGGTAAAGGCAGGGCTTTCTTGTCAGCATCAAAAGTTGTGAACTTTATCGTGGACGTTCTCTACTAAATCCTTTCAGCAAAAATGATCAAGTGTGACACATAGAATGAACCTGATATCCCCGTTTAAATAAGAAAATCTCATTTCAGTAGGCCTTTAATGTCTGATCAACTGTTTCCAATAAAAAAAACCAGTCTCCTTTCGACATCCTCCGACTGTCTTTTATTCCTGTTGAGCTTTTATGTAATCCTATTATGAAAGCAGTCATGGTAACAATTTAAATGTTATGTGATCACTGCACCTTGACCGTAATCTGAACACGGAAGTGAAGCACCACCCACCTCTAGAACGATGCGCGCAGCAGGTGTTTGCTGTAAGGATGTCTCACGCCGAAAAATAATCCTTTCTTGTCGGAAGACCAACTTGTTTTGGCTTTGAACCTGATGTTTCCATAATGTGCCCTTTTCTTTATCCATTTCTGCTCACTTGTGGCTCATCAGTAGCAAGTGAGTGTTTTTATCGCATTAACTTTGACAGCCCTAATTTTGATCATTTTTAGCATCACAGCGTTTGCTTTTTCCTTCAACAACATCACTGATTACTACTCACTGCAGACTTTATGAGAGTCAACAAACATAATACAATTTCACTTACTGTACAAGTTCTGCTGTCATTAAAATGTAGACTACTAGGATGTTCATTTATTACCGTTAAGATGAAGAAGGACTCACAATACTCACGAAGAAATAGTGTGGGGGCAAGACTTTTTGTGTCGTTCTCGGCATTTCCGGGTCCTAAATGGCTGTCAAAGTGTACCAACTTGTTAGAATACGTCCTCAGACTTCTTCTGTTCAGGTGAAGATCATGATTTATGTTCTAGAATAAACTTCCAGGGAGCAAGGAAGCAACAAAACACCTTGCCAATTGATCATGTCAAGATTGTACACAGGCTTGTGATCACAGCGCCGCTATTAATAGTTTGTCAAAACGCATCAATTGAATTTGTTTTAATCAGCCCCTTAAGTCCTCTCGCAGCAATGAAATAGTAAAAAGATGTTTCTGAATAGACGATGTGTCTACAATTTTTTATTTATGTCCGTCCAAGATGTTGACACACACATAGGACTGAGGATTCTCGCCTGTCCATCATCTGTCTGTGCAGCACGAGCACCATGTGTGAAACTGTCAGTTTGTTTCTGACATGTGCTAAATGAAGCTTAAAATAGCACTCGCACAACGGTGATGAGTGTTGATGAATCGCACTGAGTGTGCTCAGTAATTAGATTTGCATATTCTCCTCCCAATATTGTGGGTTTTTGATGATCAGCATATATCGTCACTGACGTCCCACTGGGTGTGAGTTTTCCTTGCCCTCATGTGGGCCTACCGAGGATGTCATAGTGGTTTGTGTTGTGGTTTGTGCAGCCCTTTGAGACACTAGTGATTTAGGGCTATATAAGTAAACATTGATTGATTGATTGATAAAGTTAAAGTACCATCACACACACACTAGGTTTTGTGAAATTAACCTCAGCATTTGACCCATCCCCTTGTTCACCCCCTGGGAGGTGAGGGGAGCAGTGAGCAGCTACGGTGGACACACCTGAAAATCATTTTGGTGATTTAAGCCCCAATTCCCTGCGATGAGGTGGCGACTTGTCCAGGGTCTAACCCGCCTTCCGCCCGATTGTAGCTGAGATAGGCACCAGCGCCCCCCGCGACCCCAAAGGGAATAAGCGGTAGAAAATTGATGGAACCCCCAATTCCAAACCTTGATGCTGAGTGCCAAGCAGGGAGGTCATGGGTCCCATTTTTATATTCATCGGTATGACTCGGCCGGGGTTTGAACTCACAACATACCCGTCTCAGGGCGGACACCGTAACAACTAGGCCACTGAGTAGGTGATGAAGACATAAACGCAAAATGGATCGCAGAGCATATTCTGCCCACTTAACACACGCAGTCCACTTTGCACACGTTTGGTAGATCAGTGGATTCAGTACCCCCCAAAGCAACTGGCTGCTTGACTTCTTCACTGACGGACCCGAGTCTGTGAGAGTGGGCGACAACACCTCCAGTGCCATCTTCCTGAGCACCGACTCCCCCCCGGGGCTGCGTCCTGAGTCCGCTGCTGTTCACGTTGATGAACCATGACTGCTGCGCCAGGTCCACTACTAACCACATTGTGAAGTACGCGGACGACACAACAGTAGTGGGCCTCATCCGTGACAACAGCGACATGGACTACAGGGAGGAGGTGAAACATCTGGTTGACTGGTGCAGAACCAACAACCTGGTCCTGAACGTCGACAGGGCTGCGGAGCTAGCACTGAGCGCTGGGACGGAGAGGCTTCGCGGTGTCTTGGCTGGGTGAGCAGGTGTCGGACACCTCAGTCACCTTGGACGTATCCTCGCTCATCCATGCGGACTGGACACTGGCCGAGAGTGGAGTCGGCTGTCTTGGTTGCTTTGTTGGGTCTGCTCCTGTCTCTGGCCGTGCTCCCTCCACCCCAGCGGACGATGGCGTGGAACACCGCAGAGGCCACCACAGTGGATATGTTTCTTTTACTTTTTATTCATAGCTGTATGTAGAAGTGTCTGGTTGAATCCGCTGCTTTAATGTCCTCTGTGTTCTTTGATGTTTGATGTTTTCCTCTTACACACATGTAAGAGGGATGTGTTCTATGGCTATGAGCTGTTTTTTCCCCCCCTTGGCCTCAGTCTGCACCCCCTCTCCAGGGCCCAGGCTAAGACCGATTTTTTTATTTTATTTTAATGATCAATGCCCCCCCCCTTGTTTACCTGTATCTCATCTTTTTTGTAAGGGACGCTGGAAGACGGCAGACCCGTCAGCGATCCTGTTCTGTCTCCCTGTAATGTTTGTCTGATCTTGAATAGGATTGTGCTGAAAATTTTAATTTTCCTGAAGGAACTCTCCTGAAGGAATGAAAAAAGTACTATCTATCTATTTAATCTAATCTAAGACCAAAGAGATCATCGTTGACTTCAGGAAGCAGCAGTCCAACCACACTCCACTTTTCAACAACTGCACAGCTGTGGAAATGGTAAGCAGCACCAAGTTCGTGGGGGTGAAGATAACTGACAATAGGACCTGGTTCCTACACACCAGAGCTCTTGTTAAAAGAGCTCAGAAGCGCATGCACTTTTTGAGTCAAATGAAAAAAGCACAGCTCCCTTCCCCATTCTCACCACATTCTACAGAGGCACTATAGAGAACCTGCTCACCAACTGCATCTCTGTCTGGACTGGAGTCCGCAGTGCCTCAGACTGGAAGTCTAGGCAGAGAGTGGTTAGGACGGCGGAAAAGATCATCAGGACTCCTCTTCCTCCTATCCAGGAGATCGCACAAAGCCGCTGCCTGACCAGGGCTCAGAATATCTGCAGAGACTCCTCCCACAAAGGACTGTTTTCACTGCTGGACTCTAGAAAGAGGTTCCGCAGCCTCCGTAGCAGAACCTCCAGGTTCTGTAACAGCTTCTTCCCTCAGGCCGTAAGACTCTTGAACACATCATAATAATTCCCTCAATTCCCCCCAAAATGGATTAACTCGCTGGAATATAAAGACAATATAACATACATCCATAAACGTGGATGCATATGCAAAAGTGCAATATATTTATCCGTACAGTAATCTATTTATATCTGCACTATATTGATTTTTTATCCTGCACTACCATGAGCCAATGCAACAAAATGTTGTTCTTATCTGTACTGTAAAGTTCAAATTTAAATGACAATAAAAAGGAAGTCTAAGTCTAAGATCGGCTTTGCGTGTGCTATAGAAGAAGAATAGAGGAAGAAGAAGAATGAACTTTATTGTCATTATATTTGCATATAACGAGATTAAAACCTCCAACCTAAGGTGCGGTAGTGGGAACAAATATGGGGTGAAATAAATGACATAAGAGGTAAAAAGGAAAAACTAACAATTGAAATAAACAGACTACTATCCAATAAACATAATAAGCAATCCTGTACAATATACAAAACACTATAGAAGTAGAAATTACAAAATACTGTACAATATACAGAGCAAGACAAGAGTACCGAAGTAAAAAATAATTAGGTTTGCACGTGTTTTAGTACACTCAAACCTTTAGTAAAGCGGGCCCCAAGTGAGGCAAGTTGAATGTATTTTGAATGAAAACGCACATACAAACGCTAAACAAGAACACATTTCTGGGTCTTTGTATAGTCTACTCCTGAGCCCATTACCAGACAACATTTGCAGGCATGTTAAATGTCCACGTAAATACGGAAATCCGTGCTTTGAAACATAAATTTTAACGTAAAAATATCACTGTGGAGAGGCGGAGCCGACGATCTGACAGAGCAGCAGGGCACATTAGAGCAAGATGGCGGCGAGGAGGCGGAGATGGTGAGCGAGCGGCGAGGCGGGGGGTGCCGGGAGCGACGCCACAAGCGAGAACAGGTGCGTGGATCGTGCACCTGAATACAATTAATGAATCCTCTCGCACTGTTAAAAGGGGCGGCAGCTGTGAACGTGAGGAGTTGAGAGGGAGAGACGAAAGAACAACCAACAGCGCATGCAACGAGGAGGAGAGCGAGAGCAAGAGGCAGACAAAAACGACGTGGGCGGCTGAAAAGCTACCCGGAGGAGCGAGCAGTGAGAGTGTGGACGGCTGCAAAGCAACCCTGCAAAAGACTTGTCTTTTTGCATAAATAAAGAATTCCACACCTGCGAGCAAATGTCTGTGCTTGGTGGTCCATGGAACTCGCACGACAGCTTGAGACCGTCACAATAATTTTCGCATTTTATTTAAAAAAAAAAAGAAAAAAAAAATACTCTTTGTTCTTCTTACCTGAGTTTTCAGGACGGGGAGACGATCAGGAGCACCTAGTTAGCTAGATAGCTAACTGGCTAGGTAGAGTTATGTTTCCTCCATTCGTTTGCCGAGCCACAACGTTGACGGCGGTCTACTTTGCTGCTAATCATATTTGGATAAATACAATCCAAACACTTATGTACCAGTTGTAGTTCTAGAGCAGAGGTACCCATTACGTCGATCGCGAGCTACCCGTCGATCGCGCAAGGGGTGTCAGTTGACTGCCACACAGGCATTAAAATAGACCTAAAAATTTGCAATCATCAATCTTGGGCTACAGGATAGAGTTGCCAAATGGGAAACATTTTCTGAGTTCTTTGCATGCTTGTTATAGAGTTTTACATTACATTTTCAATGATAATATTGTTGAGTTCAGTTCAGTTCAGTATGAGTTTATTTCGTAAATTAGATTTTCCTCTAAGGTTATATTTCTCCTTTTTTGTTGAGAGAGAATTGTTGTACATTCTTCGGTAGCAAGTTATAATGTGTTTTGTACTTAACTTTCGCTGTTTGTAAATGCACCAAATCGTTGAATTTCATTAATTGCGATTTAATAAATAAAGGGTTTGTATGTTCTCTATATCCAACATTATGTATTATTCTCATTGATCTTTTTTGAAACACAGTTAGTGAATTAAAAGCCTACTGAAATGAGATTTTCTTATTCAAACGGGGATAGCAGGTCCATTCTGTGTCATACTTGATCATTTCGCGATATTGCCATATATTTTTGCTGAAAGGATTTAGTATCGGAAGTAGCAGACGATGTGCGCGTGACATCACGGGTTGTCGGGCTCCTCACATCCTCACATTGTTTATAATCATAGCCACCAGCAGCAAGAGCGATTCGGACCGAGAAAGCGACGATTTCCCCATTAATTTGAGCGAGGATGAAAGATTTGTGGATGAGGAAAGTTAGAGTGAAGCACTAGAAAGAAAAAAAAGGCGAGGGCAGTGAGAGTGATTCAAATGTTATTAGACACATTTACTAGGATAATTCTGGAAAATCCCTTATCTGATTATTGTGCTACTAGGGTTTTAGTGAGATCATAAAGTCATAGCTGAAAGTCCGAGGGGTGTGCTGACCGCCAGTGTCTCTGAGGGAAGCCATGGAGGAGCCAAGAAAGTTGCAGCTGCCTTTTTGACAGCTGCTGCAGGACGCACGCGCCGCTGATGTCTCTGGTAAGGGCCGACTTATTACCACAACTTGCGTGGCAGAAATTTCGGCCGATAGAAAAACATTTCTTTTTTTTTTTTTAGTCTTTTTTTCCTCACATGCCTGAATTTGCACTCTGTAAGGCAGGGGTCACCAACGCGATGCCCGCGGGAACCAGGTGGCCCGTAATGACCAGATGAGTAGCCCGCTGGCCTGTTCTAAAAATAGCTCAAATAGCAGCACTTACCAGTGAGCTGCCTCTATTTTCTAAAATTTGATTTATTAACTAGCAAGCTGGTCTCGCTTTGCTCCACATTTTTAATTCTAAGAGAGACAAAACTCAAATAGAATTTGAAAATCCAAGAAAATATTTTAAAGACTTGGTCTTCACTTGTTTAAATAAATTCATAAATTGTTTTATTTTGCTACTAATAAATTTCAGTAAGACAATTTTAGAGAAAAGATACAACCTTAAAAATTATTTTAGAATTTTTAAACACATATACCTTTTTACCTTTTAAATTCCTTCCTCTTTTTTCACAACAATTTAAATCAATGTTCAAGTAAATTTATTTTTTTTATTGTAAAGAATAATAAATACATTTTAATTTAATTCTTCATTTTAGCTTCTGTTTTTTTTGACGAAGAATATTTGTGAAATATTTCTTCAAACTTATTATGATTAAAATTCCCAAAAATTATTCGGGCAAATCTAGAAAATCTTTAGAATCAAATTTAAATCTTATTTCAAAGTCTATTGAATTTCTTTTAAAATTTTTGTTCTGGAAAATCTGGAAGAAATAATGATTTGTCTTTGTTAGAAATATAGCTTGGTCCAATTTGTTATATATTCTATCAAAGTGCAGATTGGATTTTAACCTATTTAAAACATGTCTTCAAAATTCTAAAAAACAAAAAAAACTTCCGTAAAAGGAAAAAAAAATGTACGACGGAATGACAGACAGAAATACCCATTTATATATATATATATATATATATATATATATATATATATATATATATATACTACAAAAGCTACTTCTTGGGTACTGATTAATGCGAATGGCTACCAGTTTGATACACACTTAAATAAATTGCCAGAAATAGTCAATTTGCTCAATTTACCTTTGAAATTATATATATATAATTATATATAATATATATATATATATATATATATATATATATATATATATATATATATATATATATATATATATATATATATATATAATTTCTGGCAATTTATTTAAGTGTATATATGTATATATATATATATATATATATATATATATATATATATATATATGTATATATATATATATATATATATATATATATATATGTATATATATATATATATATATATATGTATATATATATATATATATATATATATATATATATATATATATATATATATATATATATATTTATATATAATTATATATATAATTATATATAAATATATATATATATATATATATATATATATATATATATATAATTTCTGGCAATTTATTTAAATGTATATATATATATATATATATATATATATATATATATATAGGCTCGGGATCTTTCTGTGTGGAGTTTGCATGTTCTCCCCGTGAATGCGTGGGTTCCCTCCGGGTACTCCGGCTTCCTCCCACTTGCAAAGACATGCACCTGGGGATAGGTTGATTGGCAAAACTAAATTGACCCTAGTGTGTGAATGTGAGTGTGAATGTTGTCTGTCTATCTGTGTTGGCCCTGCGATGAGGTGGCGACTTGTCCAGGGTGTACCCCACCTTCCGCCCGATTGTAGCTGAGATAGGCGCCAGCACCCCCCGCGACCCCAAAAGGGAATAAGCGGTAGAAATGGATGGATGGATATATATATATATATATATATATATATATATATATTAAAGGTAAATTGAGCAATTTCTGGCAATTTATTTAAGTGTGTATCAAACTGGGAGCCCTTCGCATTAATCAGTACCCAAGAAGTAGCTCTTGGTTTCAAAAAGGTTGGTGACCCCTGCCCTAAGGTGAGCCGTTCTATAAATATTTTGCGATAGACCTTTGTAGTCACAGTTAAAAGGTAAGGTTCTTGACCAAAGGGACCACAGAGGGCTCTATTAAGTCCTCTCACAACATTCTGCCACTATCCCAGGACTATATGAGGGTACTATATGAGGGCTAAAGAAAAATAGTGTGTGCATGAAATGCGGTTGTGTTTTCCCTATAGAAAGTAAAAAGTTGAATGGTGGACAGAGGTGGCAATTACTGTCAAAGGTAATAATAGGGTGCCGTGACAATGCAAGTCACAAGAGAAGATAAGTGCCCTTGGCAGGCATAATGGCAGCGCAGGGTGTCTTATTAGCAGAGACTCGGTTGAGTTGTCTCTGTGTTTCTTTAACATGGGAGATAGCATGCAAGGTGATTAAAAGGGTGAGATAGGCGACTGAAGAGACAGCGAGACGACAAAATGTCTGATGAGCGCCGGCATGTGCCTTTATTTTTATTGTGAAAAAAATATCAATACATTACTCCACAAAAATAACTATGATCATGTTAATTGTTCAAATCAAACATAAAACAATACAGATGGAGCGGGACACACATGAAGGGACAACGAGAGGAGAATTCATGTCAACCGCTAAGCGAGCCTGAAAGTGAAGGAATGAAACAAAAAAGTATCAATGCCTTGTACACTTCAACAGAAGGCTAAGAGGAACCACGTTACAGCAGATAATAAGAATAAGAGCAAATTACCAAGTAGATTAATAAGTCAGGTGTCATGATCCGTTGCCCGGTTCGTGTTTAGTTTAGTTTAGTTTAGTATTTCCTGAGTTGTTAGTTAATTCTGGTTGACCACCCTTGTTTTTTTGTTGTTGTTGCCATTGGTGCTGATTTTTGTCACCTGCCTCTGATTAGTGATCGGGACACTCACCTGCTCCTGGTCATTAAACAGCCTTTTTTTCGTCCCGGCCCATGTTTGGTAATCCCATCGATCATTTTGCCAAACATTTCACCTCTTGGGCTGTTAGCCAGGTCACAAAGCGCTCAGGTGACATCACACAACACGATCAAAACAAGGACATTTTTTTTTTTTTTTCATTCTGTCAGCCTCCCGCTAAAGACATTAGGTTATCTATAGCTGAACAAAGGCAAGACCATCAAGGACCCTCTGCCAGACCCCCAACCTCCTACCCATGACTGTTTCTCCCAGTCTGGGTGATAGCGTCTTGTATCCGCTTCCTGAGGGGCGGGGGCGCAAGAGGTGGGAAATGTGCAACTGGGGTGGCACAGCTGCATCCAGCCAAGCGGAAACTTCCTACTCGGCCTCCGCTGCTTCAGCTCTGCAGGCGCCGACAGTGCAGCCGCCATCTTTATCTTCAGTGGGTCCTTCCACGACGTTGCCATCTTCGTCTTCAGCGGGTCCTCGCACGACACCGCCATCTTAGTCTTTAGCAGGTCCTTCCATGACGCCGCCATTTACGTCTTCGGCGGATCTTTCCAAGACGCAGACATCTTCGTCTTCATCGGGTCCTCCCACGACACCATCATCTTCGTCTTAGCTGGTCCTCCCACGACACCGGCATCTATGTCTTCAGTGGGTCCTTCCACGACGTTGCCATCTTCGTCTTCAGCAGGTCCTCGCACGACGCCGCCATCTTAGTCTTTAGCAGGTCCTCCCACGATGCCGCCATTTTTGTCTTTAGGGGGTCCTCCCACGACACCGCAATCTTTGTCTTTAGCGGGTCCTTCCATGACGCCGCCATCTACGTCTTTCGGCGGATCTTTCCACAAAACCCTTATCTTCATCTTCAGCGGGTCCTCCCACGACACAGATTCTTCGTCTTCAGCAGGTCTTCCCATGATGCCGCCATCTTCGTGTTCAGCGGATCTTTCCAAGACGCCACCATCTTCGTCTTCAGCGGATCTTTCCAAGAAGCCACCATCTTTGTCTTCAGCGGATATTTCCAAGACGCCACCATCTTCGTCTTCAGCGGATCTTTCCAAGACGCCACCATCTTCGTCTTCAGCGGATCTTTCCAAGAAGCCACCATCTTTGTCTTCAGCGGATATTTCCAAGACGCCACCATCTTCGTCTTCAGCGGATCTTTCCAAGACGCCACCATCTTTGTCTTCAGCGGATATTTCCAAGACGCCGCAATCTTTGTCTTCAGCGGCTCCTCCCACGAAACCCTTATCTTCATTTTCAGCGGGTCCTCCCATGACACAAATTCTTTGTCTTCAGCGGGTCTTTCCCTGATGCCGCCATCTTCGAGTTCAGCAGGTTTTTCCAAGACGCCGCCATCTTTGTCATCAGCGGGTCCTCCCACGACACCGCCATCTTCGTCTTCAGCGGATATTTCCACGATGCCGTCATCTTCATCTTCAGCAGATACTCCAACGACACTGCCATCTTCGTCTTCAGCGGGTTTTCCCACAATACAGCCATATTTTTCTTCAGCGGATCTTTCCACGACACCGCCATATTCGTGTTCAGCGGGTCGTTCCATGACGCCGCCATCTTTGTCTTCGTAGGTCCTCTAATGACACCCCCATCTTTGTCTTCTCAGTGGCCTAGTTGTTAGATTGTCCGCCCTGAGATCGGTAGGTTGTGAGTTCAAACCGAGGCCGAGTCATACCAAAGACTATAAAAATGGGACCCATTACCTCCCTGCTTGGCACTCAGCATCAAGGGTTGGAATTGGGGGTTAAATCACCAAAAATTAATCTCGGGCGCGGCACCGCTGCTGCCCACTGCTCCCCTCACCTCCCAGGGGGTGGAACAAGGGGATGGGTCAAATGTAGAGGACAAATTTCCCCACACCTAGCGTGTGTGTGACAATCATTTGTACTTTATCTTTAACTTTAACAGGCTCAAATACAAAAACAAGCTTAATTCAAAGCAGGCGGCTGTGCCCTGCGGGCCGGTACTAATACTGATCAAATATCATCCCGGGGGCCAAAGACGTTGACTTTGACATCACACACAAATCAAACAAGTACAATTTTTTATTGCTAATTTTTTGTTTTTCACATGCACCTGGGGATAGGTTGATTGGCAACGCTAAATTGGCCCTAGTGTGTGAATGTGAGTGTGAATGTTGTCTGTCTATCTGTGTTGGCCCTGCGATGAGGTGGCGACTTGTCCAGGGTGTAGCCCGCCTTCCGCCCGATTGTAGCTGAGATAGGCGCCAGCGCCCCCCGCGACCCTGAAAGGGAATAAGCGGTAGAAAATGGATGGATGGATGGATGGATGGATGGATGGATTTTCGTCTTGTTGACTCTTGTGGCTGTATGTAGAAATCGCACAGCTGAGGTGGCAGCAGGTTGCATCAGCTCCGTGCTCTTCAATGTCTCTTATGTCCTTTGTGTTCTTTGACGTTTCCTTCTTGTTTTCATAAGTTTGTGCATTGTTCTTCGTGGATATTTTGAGTCTGCGAGCAAAATACACTGAAAATGTGTTCAAACTTTGTGCAATACTTTGGACAAGTTAATTTACTGCAGGTGATGCATTGTGCTTCCATTTACTGGTCGTGCTTAAATCCGGAAGTGCGATGCCGTTCAGTCTTCTAGCCATCCATAGCATAGCTACTCGTAAAAATTCTTCATTCTTGAGGTTTGTAAGTTTTACAGTATAACTAAAAGTGTGTTTATACTTACTTACAAAATCGTCCCATGTGTGATGCCTGTATTCATGCATATTTTTACGTGCTCCCGTGTATAGTATAATGTAATGGCCTTAGTTTTGTTAGCATTAGCTAATATGCTTACACGCTTAGGAGGATCTGTGTAAGTATTATTAACTTACAAACTCTGTTTCCACATGAGTTGGGAAATTGTGTTAGAGATAAATATAAACGGAATACAATGATTTGAAAATCCTTTTCAACCCATAATCAGTTGAATGCACTACAAAGACATGATATTTGATGTTCAAAATCCTAAACTTTGTGGTTTTTTTGCAAATAATAATTAACTTAGAATTTCATGGCTGCAACACGTGCCAAAGTAGTTGGGAAAGGGCATGTTCGCCACTGTGTTACATCACCTTTTCTTTTAACAACACTCAATAAACGTTTGAGAACTGAGGAAACTAATTGTTTGAAGCTTTGAAAGTGGAATTATTTCCCATTCTTGTTTTATGTAGAGCTTCAGTCGTTCAACAGTCCGGAGTCTCCACTGTCGTATTTTACGCTTCATAATGCGCCACACATTTTCGACGGGAGACAGGTCTGGACAGCAGGCAGGCCAGAAAAGTACCCGCACTCTTTTTTTACAAAGCCACATTGTTGTAACATGTGCTGAATGTGGCTTGGCATTGTCTTGCTGAAATAAGCAGGGGCGTCCATTAAAAAGACGGCGCTTGGATGGCAGCATATGTTGTTCCAAAACCTGTATGTACCTTTCAGCATTAATGGTTGCCTTCATATATGTGTAAGTTACCCATGCCTTGGGCACTAATGCACCCCTATACCATCACAGATGCTGGCTTTTGAACTTTGCATCGATAACAGTCTGGATGGTTCGCTTGCCCTTTGGTCCGGACGACACAATGTCAAATATTTCCATAAACAATTTGAAATGTGGACCCGTCAGTCCACAGGACACTTTTCCTCTTTGCATCAGTCCATCTTAGATGATCTCGGGCCCAGAGAAGCCGGCAGCGTTTCTGGATGTTGTTGATAAATGGCTTTCGCTTTGCATAGTAGAGCTTTAACTTGCACTTGTGCCGTCTGAGGGATCGAAGATCACGGTCATTCAATGTTGGTTTCCGGCCATGCCACTTACGTGGAGTGATTTCTCCAGATTCTCTGAACCTTTTGATGATATTACAGACTGTAGATGTTGAAATCCTTAAATTTCTTGCAATTGCACTTTGAGAAACGTTGTTCTTAAACCGTTTGACTATTTGCTTATGCAGTTGTGGACAAAGGGGTGTACCTGGCCCCATCCTTTTTTGGGAAGCTGTTTTTATACCCAATCATGGCACCCACCTGTTCCTGATTAGCCTGCACACCTGTGGGATGTTCCAAATAAGTGTTTGATGAGCATTCCTCAACTTTATCAGTATTTATTGCCACCTTTCCCAACTTCTTTGTCACGTGTTGCTGGCATCAAATTCTAAAGTTATGATTATTTGCAAACATCAAATATGTTGTCTTTGTAGCATATTCAACTGAATATGGGTTGAAAATGGTTTACAAATCATTGTATTCCGTTTATATTTACATCTAACACAATTTCCCAACTCATATGGAAACTGGGTTTGTACAATAGCATTCTTTTTGTATAGTTTCAGTTTCACAATTTTCTCAGTAAACTTACCATGACCTCACCATGGAGTTATTGAGTCTGTTTAGGTCATTAAAGAGCTTGCTTCTGCAGCTGTTTAGTCCACTTCTGTTTTGTTTGGTCGACCGTTTTACTGCCGTGTTACAGGCACCATTTGGGAAGATATAAAGTAAGTAAAAATAATTTACAGAATATTTTTTTTATAAATAAATCGGTTGGGAATGCATATCTGCGGCTTATAGTTCAGTGCATCTAATATATGGAATAATAGGTTTACCCCTAAAATTTAGTAGATGCGGCTAGTAGATGTGCTCTAATACAGTGTTTTTCAACCACTGTATCTCACGGCACACCAGTGTGCCGTGAGATACAGCCTGGTGTGCCGTGAGAGATTATCTAATTCACCTATTTGGGTTAAAATATTTTTTGCAAACCAGTAATTATAGTCTGCAAATGATGTGTTGTTGTTGAGTGTCTGTGCTGTCTAGAGCTCAGCTGAGTAACCGTGTAATACTCTTCCATATCAGTAGGTGGCAGCAGATAGCTAATTGCTTTGTAGATGTCGGAAACAGCGGGAGGCAGGGTAAAGGTAAAAAGGTGTCTACTGCTTAAACCAAAAATAAACAAAAGGTGAGTACCCCAAAGAAAAGGCATCGAAGCTTAGGAAGGCTGTGCAGAACGGAACTAAAACTAAACTGACTACAAAGTAAACAAAAACAGAATGCTGGACGACAGCAAAGACTTACTGTGGAGCAAAGACGGCGTCCACAATATACATCCAAATATGACAGGACAATCGACAATATCCACAGAAAGAAGGATAAAAACAATTAAAATATTCTTGATTGCTAAAACAAAGTAGATGCGGGGAATATTGCTCAAAGGAAGACATGAAACTGCTACAGGAAAATACCAAAAAAAGAGAAAAAGCCACCAAAATAGGAGCTCAAGACAAGAAGTAAAACATTACACACAGGAAAACAGCAAAAAAGTGAAAATAAGTCAGGGTGTGATGTGACAGGTGGTGAGAGTACACCTACTTTGAGACAAGAGCTATATTGATGCGTGCTTGGTTATGGTTTAAAGTCATATCCAACAATAGTGACGACGACTTTTTACTGTCAACTGAGTTTCATTTTTTTATGATTTCTGCTGGTGGTGTGCCTCTGCATTTTTCCAACGCAAAAAATGTGCTGTGGCTCAAAAAAGGTTAAAAAACACTGCTCTAATCCAATGGTTCTCAATTGGGGGTACGCGTACCCCTGGGGGTACTAGAAGGTATGCCAAGGGGTACGTGAGATTTTTAAAAAATATTCTAAAAATAGCAACAATTCAAAAATCCTTTATAAATAAATTTATTTAATAATACTTCAAGTGAATAGGAATGTAAGTGTTGACAGCTAGATTTTTTGTGGACATGTTCCATAAATATTGATGTTAAAGATTTCTTCTTTTGTGAAGAAATGTTTAGAATTAAGTTGATGAATCCAGATGGATCTCCATTACAATCCCCAAAGAGGGCACTTTAAGTTGATGATTACTTCTATGTGTAGAAACCTTTATTTATAATGGAATCACTTGTTTCTTTTTCAACAAGTTTTAGTTCTTTTTATATCTTTTTTTCCAAACAGTTCAAGAAAGACCACTACAAATGAGCAATATTTTGCACTGTTATACAATTTAAAAAATCTGAAACTGATGACATAGTGCTGTATTTTACTTATTTATCTCTTTTTTTCAACCAAAAAACCTTTGCTCTGATCAGGGGGTACTTGAATTTTAAAAAATGTTCACAGGGGGTACATCACTGAATGACGGTTGAGAACCACTGTTCTAATCTATAGTCCGAAAAATACGATAGCTACTTTACATGCAGTCGGCTTTTGGCCCTCGACCAAATTTCTTTGGCCCAATGCGGCCCCTAAGTTAAACTATGTGGACAGTCCTGCTATAGGTCAAGACTGTCATCATTAGCCTGGCACTACGACAACGTGAAGGACCTACAGACCAAAAGACAGAACTCATTAACATGCCTTCCTTCCAAAGTGATTGACATAACAATGACTTCTCTTTCCACTGACTAAAAAGCTGACCAGGCATAATTTCCAGTGCCGCATCGTTTTTACTGTGGAAGGGGGCAGGAAAAGAAGCGCACATGTCAAAACACGACAAAACTAGATATCTGTCAATGGCTTTTTAACGATCCTACAGAGGAATCGGTTTGTTTATCCTGCAGGAAACAACGTCCGTCATGACGGTGTGAAAACATTCTTCACGCTGCAGCTTAATCATGTTGCCACCCTAAATCGGTGAGAATTTTTAAGCACAATTTTTTTTGTTTTTTGTGTAACATTGCAAATAAATGCAGTCATAAAGCTCCATTCCAGATGTCAGAAAGCTTTTAGACTTTAGACGAGAGTCAGGTATGCTGAAAATCTATTTGGAAAGTATACAATATTCAAAACAACTTACAAAAAAAGCGCAAACAAAAAGTGAAAACGAGAGAAACTTATGACGAACTGGAAAATTACAGAATCGTGAATCCGGACTGTGACCCGGATCACCCTCAAAATCGTGTAACTTGTTTATTTTCCCATGTGTGAAATTTCCTGAAAGTTTTTTTTCATAGTGGAATTATATAAAAAGACTGAGGCCTCATGTCGGTCATTTACTCTCTTTGCCTCTGGCAGATCAGATACACACAGAGAATGTAGACGCAAGGTAACGTAATAGAAATTATCCGGATCATCCCCAAAATCGAATGACTTGTTCCTTAAGGCATACATACTAAACATATACTTTGTTGTAAGGCATACTTGCCAACCTTGACAACCTCCAAATTTGGGAGAGCAATCAATCAATCAATCAATCAATCAATCATTTTTTATTTATATAGCCCTAAATCACAAATGTCTCAAAGGGCTGCACAAAGGGGTTGAGGGAGGTGAGGGGGGGATGGTTGGGGTGGGCAAGGCGATTTCCGGGGCGGGGTTAAGGGGGGAGGAGTATATTTATAGCTAGAATTCACTGAAATTCAAGTATTTATTTTATATATATATATATATTTTTTTTTTTTTTAATGTAATGTTGCCATATAGATACAGTATGGATGTTGCGTTTAGATAGTTTACCATATATTGATTGACCTATGCTGTATTGATTTTAGTATCTTTCATGTACAAAAGGTTTCAAAGTGGCCCCCGTATCCTTAGTTTTGGTTTCGGAGTCATATCCTAGCATACTTGACAGCATTTCAGTTAAACTTTTAAGCATTCACATGTAAATTCTATCAAAAATGCGTTGTCTAGCTGTTTCAAAGTGACTGCACTTATGTTTTTTGTATTGTGTTGCTGTAATGGGTAACAAAAAAGCTTTTAACCTACTCAGTGGCCTTGTGGTTAGAGTGTCCGCCCTGAGATCGGTAGGTTGTGAGTTCAAACCCTGGCCGAGTCATATTAAAGACTATAAACATGGGACCCATTACCTCCCTGCTTGACACTCAACATAAAGGGTTGAAATTTGGGGTTAAATCACCATAAATTATTCCTAAGCGCGGCCACCGCTGCTGCTCACTGCTCCCCTCACCTCCCAGGTGATGGGTCAAATGCAGAGAATAATGTCGCCACACCTTGTGTGTGTGTGACAATCATCGGTACTTTAACTTTAACTTAACTTATTAGCAGTGTTATGTTTTGCAGCTGGAGACAATTTTTCGTTGCCAGAATAGAAGCCAAAACGGCTCTTTGATAGTAGTGTGAAGTGAATTATATTTATATAGTGTTTTTCTCTAGTAAAACAAAGCGCTTTTTTACATAGTGAAACCCAATATCTAAGTTACATTTAAACCAATGTGGGTGCCACTGAGTGAGTAAAGTGTCTTGCCCAAGGACACAACGGCATTGACTAGGATGGCGGAAGCGGGGATCGAACCTGGAACCTTCACGTCACTCTACCAACCGAGCTATACCACTAGTAAAGGTTGCCGGTCCGGCTTAGGTCAACCATAAGGAACGATAGAGAACAATTTGTCATATTTCTCGTGTGGACGCAGGGATTGTCAATCAAGCAAGACTAATTGCCCAATGCGTCCACTTTCCTTGTTGCTCCACCCCCAGCCAGTACAAAAATCAATAAATAAATATATTAATCATCCATCCATCCATTTTCTACCGCTTATTCCCTTTCGGGGATTAATCAATCAAAGTTTATTTATTTAGCCCTTAATCACAAGTGTCTCAAAGGGCTGCACAAGCCACAACAGCATCCTCGGCTCAGATCCCACATCAGAGCAAGAAAAAACTCAACCCAAAGGGATACAATGAGAAACCTTGGAGGGGACCGCAGATGTGGGGACCAGTGCAATGGATGTCGAGTGGATTTAGTTAGTGTGAGAGTCCAGTCCATACACTGCAAAAACTGAAATCTAAGTAAGATCAAATGTATCAAATAAGAGTGTTATTTGCTTATTTTCTGTCTGATAAGATCATTCTTCTCACTAAGCAGATTTTATGATAGAATGTTTTACTTGTTTTACAGAGGAACATTATCACAATTTCTGAATGGTTAAAACCAATAAAAATCAGTTCCCAGTGGCTTATTTTATTTTTCGAAGTTATTCTCAAAATTTTACACATCACGCAATATCCCGAAAAACGGCTTCAAAGTGCCTGATTTACACCATCGCTATATCCACCCGTCTATTGTCCTGCGTGAAGCCACCAGAAACAAACATGGCAGATAGCACAGAAAGGTGTAGCATAGTAGCTCCGATTCAGACTCGGATTTCAGCGCCGTAAGCGATTCAACAGATTACGCATGTATTCAAACTGAAGGTTGGAATGTGGAGGCAGGTACCGAAAACGAAATTAAAGAAGAAACAGAAGCTTTTGAGCCATATCACGACAGACAGCGGCACGGGATGAAGCGCGGACGAATTCGGCGATCGCCTTCTAACCAACGATTGGTATGTGTTTGTTTGGCATTAAATGTGGGTGGAGGGAAAGGCTGGATGAAAATATAGCTACAAATGAGGCATAATGATGAAATATGTACATACAGCTAGCCTAAATAGCATGTTAGCATCGATTAACTTGCAGTCATGCCGTGACCAAATATGCCTGATCAGCACATTCCACATAGGTCAATAACATCAACAAAACTCACCTTTGTGATTTCGTTGACTTTATTGTTGGAAATGCATCTGTTTTGAGTGTCGCAGGATATACATTGTTGCCATCTCTGTCATAGCATAGCTGTCGTCAGTACAGTGTGCAGAACAGACGAAGGGCTTTAGCATCTTTTGACCACTTTTGCAACTTGAATCCGTCCCGGTTCGTGTTGTTACACCCTCCGACAACACACCGACGAGGCATGATGTCTCCAAGGTACGGAAAACAGTTGAAAAAACGGAAAATAACAGAGCTGATTTGACTTGGTGTGTGAAATGTGTTTGAGAAGATGGCGGATTGCTTCCTGTTGTGACGTCATGGGTCAAAGGTCATTGCTCCGACAGGCGAACAATTGAAACGCGTTTAAATCGCCAAATTCACCCTTTTAGAATTCGGAAATCGGTTAAAAAAACATATGGTCTTTTTTCTGCAACATCAAGGTATATATTGATGCTTACATAGGTCTGGTGATAATGTTCCCCTTTAAGGGTTTTGGTCCTAAATGATCTCAGTAAGATATTACAGCATGTTGCTGAGATTTGATGACCTATATTGAGTAAAACATGCTTGAAACTAGAATATCAACTTTTGCAAAGCTGTGTCATCAACACTCGCAGGTATAAAACTACTTTTTTTTAAGTAATGATTTCTTATTTCAAGCATGTAAAAAAAAATCATGACTTTGACACAATTGTGTCTCTTATCACGTCATCATGTCTCAGATGACGGCCAAATGGACTTTTCAATGAAACAATAGAAAATACGTACTCATATAGTAGTACAGTTGTTATTAGTGAGAATATACTTATTTTAAGGTATTTTTGAGTTCATTACTGTTAACTAATTTTACTTGTTTTGGAAAGTCTTGACAAGCCAAATGTTCTTGTTCTATTGACAGATAATTTTGCTCAAATAAAATAGCCTTCATTTTTGTATTTTTTTTTCTTCTTGTTTTTGAACACTAACTTTTTGCAGTGTAGGGAGGGCCGACTTTGAACAGTTAGCGCACATCTGTAGTCACCTAATAACCTTTCAACGCAGGAGAAGGGGGCAGAGCAGAAAAGAGGCGGCTGATCAACTGGTCTAAAAGGGGGGGTCTAATTAAAGGCTAGAGCAGGGGCTGGGAACCTTCTTGCCTGAGAGAGCCATGAAAGCCAAATATTTTAAAATGTATTTCCGTGAGAGCAATGAAATATGTTTAACACTGAAAACTACTCTCAGGTTCAAACACTGATGACATCTATTAAGCAGACAAGAAGCAAGGAATTAAACAGAGACTGGATTCAATTTAGCTCAATGAGGAGAAACATGCGGACCTGTACCCTTGTACAGTGTCATCCCACGCTCTGACAAGAGAATTCAACTCCCCTACTTCTATTTGGACTTTCCCTGATTACAACAACTAAATGCGTGCATCTCTTATTCTTTTTAATAACATCGTTATTCTGAAGGTAAGCAATAATAAATAAAGTATTTTTGACCATTAATGCAACTTCTTGAACAGGTGCGATAGAAACGGATGGATGGATTAAAATGCATGGGAATGTTTTATATTTTGAACGTTATTTTTAACACTGGGATTACCAGCGGAATTATTAATTACTTATCATGTTACGCAACGTCAGCTAAGATTTATCTGAGAGCCAGATGCGGTCATCGAAAGAACCACATCTGGCTCGAGAGCCATAGGTTTCCTACCCCTGGGCTAGTTTTAAGATTGGACTACTGAGGTAGCATCTCTAAAGCTGCCTACAAAAACAAAATATAAACAGGAGAGGCAACAATGTTGTTTTCCCACCAGCTCTCTCAATGCCTTGGCATTTCTCAAATCTGTCATAGGAACTCACATCTCTCCTTCCATCTTCAAACCCCAATCCCCCAGTAGGGTGTATTTTATTTAAGCCCAGCTGTCAAATGTTAACGCCGCACAAAAACTTGTGACTGTCCCCCGTCTGCTTCAAAAAGCCAACGCACAGGCACCCACACTCACACAAAACGAACTATGTCTCCCGGATTCATAGGGTGTTGTTCTAGGCCAAAGAATAACTTTTTCCATCCTGTGGCCCTGTGGAATGCTCTTTTTATGCCTCTGTTTTCTCTCTCCGGTAAAATATTTTCACACCCGCCTAGAGCCAGGCTACTGTAGATGAAATATCGCCGTGTGATAGGTGATGAAAGTTTCCGGCACTGACACAGCTGGAGGCAAACCCATCCATCCATTATGTAGCGCTTGTCCTGTCCGGGGTCATGGGAGCTTGAGAAAGCCTACCTGATACCGGGCAAAGGAAAGAGTACACCTCGAAGGGACTGCCAATGAACTCACACATAAAATAGATCATTGGAAAATTCTCCTTGATTGGTTTCCGGGGTTACTGCCAAGTTCCAGGTGGGGGTGGTTTAAGCCAGTTGGAGGACTTGCGGATGAAGAGGTTTCGGAACAGGTGTGCAAGATGGCGTAGAGACACCGTGGCCATTGAGGGGACGGTTGTGTTGGCACAGCCCTTACCGAGGATATACAGTGGGGCAAAAAAGTATTTAGTCAGCCACCGATTGTGCAAGTTTTCCCACTTAAAATGATGACAGAGGTCTGTAATTTTCATCATAGGTACACGTCAACTGTGAGAGACAGAATGTGGAAAAAAAATCCAGGAATTCACATTGTAGGAATTTTTAAGAATCTATTTGTAAATTATGGTGGAAAATAAGTATATGGTCAACCATTCAAAGCTCTCACTGATGGAAGGAGGTTTTGGCTCAAAATCTCACGATACATGGCCCCATTCATTCTTTCCTTAACACGGATCAATCGTGCTGTCCCCTTAGCAGAAAAACAGCCCCAAAGCATGATGTTTCCACCCCCATGCTTCACAGTAAGTATGGTGCTCTTGGGATGCAACTCAGTATTCTTCTTCCTCTGAACACGACGAGTTGAGTTTATACCAAAATGGATACATGGATGATACAGCAGAGGATTGGGAGAATGTCATGTGGTCAGATGAAACCAAAATAGAACTATTCAAGTGTGACACATGGAATGGACCTGCTATCCCCGTTTAAATAAGAAAATCTCATTTCAGTAGGCCTTTAAGCTCTTCACTGACCGCTGGGTCCTGCCGGTTATTGTCTCCTGCACCTCACACGTGCATGCGCCTGCTTCACTTCGTCAGCTCTGGTATGTTGTCTCTCCTTAGTCCTGTAAGCCTTCACCTCTTTGTGTTTACTTCCTAGCCTCCCTGAGGTAAAGAGGATTCAGTCTTGGACTTTTTGCTGTACTCAGTGCGCCCTGGCCTTTTCCCCTCCTGCCGACCACTGAGGAACCTGTTTTTGTTTGTTTATTCATGGTGTGCTCTTCTGCCCCATCGCCTTTTGTTACACTTTTTGGACTTATTAAATTTTCCCTTTTTGTAATTCTACCTTGCCTCCCGTCTCTGCATCCTGGGGTCACCTCCTTGATCAGGTACTAACACCGCTTACAGCGGAGCCAATGGAAGCTCCCCTATTTCACCCATTAAATCCGATAAATAACCATTAAAAAAGTGCCTACAAAACTCCATTTACATTTTCGTGACTTGACTATTAACCAAGTATTAGTGGTATTTTTATTATAAGCGATAACGCAGACAAACTATTTACAGCACTTCCGTGTATGTCTATGTTCCATCTGTGTACTGTTTCCAGCTTCCTTGCTCCCTGTGAGTTTATTGTAGATCATATATATAATGTACCTCACCTGGAAAGTAAATGGCTGAAGATATAATCCAGCAAGTTAGGATACTTTGACAGCCATTTAAAACCTGGAACTGCCAAGATTGACACAAAAAGTGCTTGTTCCCCCCTGACCCCCACCCTGTTTCTTCGCTAGGATTATGAGACATTTTTCAATCTTAACAGAAATATATGAACATCCCAGCAGTCAGCATCCTAATGGCAGCAGACCTTGCACAGTAAGTGATGTTTTCTAACGTTTGTTGGCTCTCTGCAGTGAGTAATAATCAGTGATGACGTAATGTGTTTTTTGAATTAATGTGCCGTGTATGCTTAAAATTGTCAAAATGCGTGAATACTAAATGTTATCATAAATGTGCCTGTTACTACATTACATATATACTTACATCAAGCATCTAAAACAGTCATGGATGTGTTGGAAGTTATTTTATAGGCAGAATTGAATGGTTCCATTGGGCTCCATTGTAAGTGGACTTTTGATCAAATGTATTTAATAGTTTGAATGCATTCATTAAAAATGTAATGTATTTCATAATATTTGTGAGCTATAGACAAAATTCCAAAAAAAGTGCAGTTCCCCTTTATTACTATCTAATATTATATCATCATACACTTCATACTTTTTTTAGTTAAAATTAAAATAATATCAAATATCTGCTTGAATTAGGGTTTTTATAAAAATTACAATAAATGGTATGGTAAAAAACTAGTAGCCCCATTTTCCATTTACAGTAAAGTGCTGTAAAAACCATCATACATTTTAAGGTAAAAATGTGCCAGTTTTTTACTGCAAGATCAAAAGATTATTTTTCTTTTTTACAGTTTATAAAAAAAATATAATAAGAGTATAGTGAGGTGAATCCCGACATTAATATTCTTAAATTATTCACTGTTACAAGTGGCCCTCTGATGGGTGCCCGTAACTGCAATGTGGCCCTCAGTGAAAACTAGTTTGACACCTTTACTCTAGGTAATGTTGAAATGTTCTATTCCAACAAAGCAAGCATGCCTGATAGAAAGCTCTCAAAAATAAGGCTCCATTTTCAAAAAGTGTTAGCTCGAACATTGGATAACATTAGTGATTTTACAAGGCAATTTTAACATATCCAAATTTGGTGAAGAAAATACAATTACGATGTATTGTCACAATGAAAAAAATGGTGTGTAATAAGTACAATACTTACAGTACAAACACTTTGTTGGACTCAAAAAAAAGACACAAGACTGGCACATTTAACCTAATTGCAAAGACTTCCTACAGTGCTTCCTTACTATGGCAACCTGGCACGTGCACACAAAGGGCCCTATGGGTGCTTGAGCCCCTGCCCTTTTTGGTCTCGTCTTAAAAAGTGCCCTCTGCCTGTGTGTGTGTGTGTTTTTTTTGTTTTTGTTTTCTTTAAACAACTTTAATAAATTCCTTGTCAGGGATGTAAAAAAAACAAAAACAAAAAAAAACAGCGTTACAAAAACTCCACGTTTTCTTGTAATACTGCCTTTCCGCCAGAGTGAGAGAGAGAGAGGGCGAGTGAGTGAGTGAGTGGGAGAGAGAGAGAAGAGAGAGAGCCAACTGCGGCCTGAGGAGACGTGACAGTGGAGCAGCTTGAACCTGTGAATTATGCTCTAGTCGCCGTCCACTTATTTAGCATCTAATATGGGTAATATTTCAGAAAAACGCTGTATTATTCTATTATTCAATGTGTCAGATTCTGTTTTTGCCGGACGTCGGAGCACAGCGCATCAATTGAGCACGGCACATCTATTCCGCACAAAGCAGAGCGGATCGTGCGAGACAGGAAGTAGTGTATAAAATACAAAATAAAACACCGGGTTTTATTCAAAATAAAATGCACTGTGTTTATGGCGGATCACATTTCTCTCACAGTAAAGGTTTACAGATAAAGTTGTATTGCGTTTCAGTTGTTTAGTCTGAGCATTAAGTGAGAAAGACCATAAGTTACAACTTGATGTTTTTTTTCATCACTTAAAGGAAGAAGGACAGATTTTCACATTGAAGTTGTTTCCACTTGGGTATTTATTTTATTTTGTTTTTTTCGAATTTCATGTTGGACTGTTCAATGTTCAATATTAAAGTGCTTATCTTTAACAATAAATAGCCTAATGATAAACCAGTGTTTTGTTGCTTTTCATGTCTTCCAAGCCTATGATAATGTGAATTAACTCATTATGACAATCATTTGTTGACACGAAAGAAATGGCAATCACTTTTACCTACAAAGGACACACAGCTAAGTAGTTAGCTTCCTATTAGCAAATTTAATTTTACATTAATTTCCATATTGTGTAAAAGACCAAAAAAAAATGTCCTGCCCTTTTCTGACTGAGCCCCTGCCCCTCTATAATCATGTGCACGTCCCTGATGGACACATACCTTGGACAAACTGAAATGAATGTATACAAACATGATAAAACTGCCATTATTGTTAGCTTACCGTTAAATGTTGAAAAAAAAATATATTTATATATGTATAAAAAAATATATATATATACTGTATATACTGTGTAATTTATATATTTTTTAAATAAATTGACGTTTATTACCACATGAACAAAAACAAACACTGAAACTTGGTATCGCTGAGTACCGGTATCGATTCCCCGGTAAATGGTATTGGTACTGTATCGATTCAAATGTGAAAGGTACACTAATCACTAGTTTGTTTGGGTCTCAAATACATTTTTGCACAGGTAAGCTACAGTGTTTCCCATTCATTAATTTACTTGTGGCGGCCTGAGCTTAGAAGATCAGTTTTGTTTGCGTGATCAAGTTTGCACATGTTTTACATTACACCAACCTTTTGCAGGTCAGTCCTGGTGTGTATTAGCAGATGTGGAGTGAAAAAAAACAACACACATTTAAAGGGGAACTGCACTTTTTTTTTGTCTATCATCCACAATCCTTAAGTGAGACAAGCACACATATGATTTTATTTATTTTAAGAATTCTTACTCATAAATAAATGTTAGCAAGAGTCAGCTAACAATGGAGGCAATGAGTTTGCCCTATTCCCTCTATAAAGCTGATCTAAAACCTCAAATAACATGTTATATACACACTGTAAGTACATATGTAATGTAATAACAGGCATATTCATAATAACATGTAATATTTATGTATTTTGTTAATGTTAAACATACAGCAGCATATTAATTTTACAACGGTCGCTATTTCCTTCAACAATATCAAATACTGTTAATCATAGCAGACTTCATTAGAGCCAAAACAACTAATTTGGAAACAATGGTGATACAGAACTTAATTTTTTGGAGCCTGAATATATGGAGGATGAGCTACAAGTTGTATTGCCAGTATCTACCATTCATTGCTCTGTAAGTAATGACCAGTGTTTCAAAGTAGACCCTAAGGGTAATAACCATGCAGTGTGAAAAAGCTAGGCGAGGAGTGATGATAGAATTTATTGGCCACACATCTGCAGTAACTGCAGGCGGTCCACTGATGTTTTATTTGGGTGTGAAAACAAGGCATTACAACAATCGAGTCCAGAGGAAACAAAAGCATGAGTTATCGTCTCTAGCTCAGCGTGGGAAACAATATTTCACATGTTTGCAATGTTTGAGAGGTGGATAAAAAACAAATGCGGGTAAAATGCAGTTTACATCTCGACTGATCAAAAATAACCCCCAATTGAATTGTTTTATTGAAGCCTTGAGTATCGGTTGATACTGATGTTAATCAAATTTGATCAGCAGGAATCCCGCATACTTGTATAGTATTGTGGAATGTTAGAACATGTGCTATCTAGTTAAATTAGTCAGAAAAACCATGGCAGACGCATGCTGTCTTTATATTGAAGTGGAGTGGTAATTTGTTTTTTGGTGACACAAAAATTCATTAGGTTGAAGCTCATTAGGAGGCAGTAAATTTAATGATCCGGGCAGGTTTCTTACTGGATTTTTGACACGGGTTTTGGCACTAGCTGCTAGACTATATCTGTCTAATCTAAGTCTGTGCGCATAAATTGATGAAGCCTACTTGGATAAGAGGCGGAATGTCTTCTGAGACAAAAAAAACAGTCCAGTTGCGGTCGATAGAACGCCCTGAGAACCAAATGACCTGGATGAATTAGAACATCCATTGACTTATTACTGGATACTTTTTAATACGCTTATGCCTTGAAGTCTTTGTATAAGTAAGTAATATGTTGCTATAATTATTTGGGACTTTGTTTATATTGACAAATATGCCGTTTTAGACTGCAATATTGTTCATTTGAAGACATTTACAAATCCCGTTTCCAAATGACTTGGGAAATTGTGTTAGAGGTAAATGAAAACAGAATACAATAATTTGTGAATCCTTTTCAACCCATATTCAATTGAATGCACTATAAAAACAAGATATTTGATGTTCAAACTCATAAACTTTATTTTTTATTTTTTGCAAATAATCATTAACTTAGAATTTCATGGCTGCAACACATGCCAAAGTAGTTGGGAAAGGGCATGTTCACCACTGTGTTACATCACCTTTTCTTTTAACAACACCTAATAAACGTTTGTGAACTGAGGAAACTAATTGTTGAAGCTTTGAAAGTGGAATTCTTTCCCATTCTTGTTTTATGTAGAGCTTCAGTCGTTCAACAGTCCGAGGTCTCCGCTGTCGTATTTTACGCTTCATAATGCGCCACACATTTTTGATGGGAGACAGGTCCGGACTGCAGGCGGGCCAGGAAAGTACGCACACTCTATTTTCACGAAGCCACGCTGTTGTAACACGTGCTGAATGTGGCTTGGCATTGTCTTGCTGAAATAAGCAGGGGCGTCCAAGAAATAGACGGCGTTTAGATGGCAGCATATGTTGTTCCAAAACCTGTATGTACCTTTCAGCATTAATGGTGCCTTCACAGATGTGTAAGTTACCCATGTCTTGGGCACTATAAAATCAAAGATGCTGGCTTTTGAAGTTTGCGTCGATAACAGTCCGGATGGTTCGCTTCCCCTTTGTTCCGATTGACACAATGTCGAATATTTCCAAAAACAATTTGAAATGTGGACTTGTCAGACCACAGAACAATTTTCCACTTTGCATCAGTCCATCCTAGATGATCTCGGGCCCAGAGAAGCCGGCGGCGTTTCTGGATGTTGTTGGTAAATGGCTTTCGCTTTGCATAGTAGAGCTTTAACTTGCACTTACAGATGTAGCGACGAACTGTATTTAGTGACAGTGGTTTTCTGAAGTGTTCCTGAGCCCATGTGGTGATATCCTTTAGAGATTGATGTCTGTTTTTGATACAGTGCCGTTTGAGGGATCGAAGGTCATGGTCATTCAATGTTAGTTTCCGGCCATGCCGCTTACGTGGAGTGATTTCTCCAGATTCTCTTAACCTTTTGATGATCATTTGGACCGTAGATGTTGAAATCCCTAAATTTCTTGCGATTGCACTTTGAGAAACGTTGTTCTTAAACTGTTTGACTATTTACTCACGCAGTTGTGGACAAAGGAGTGTACCTCGCCCCATCCTTTCTTGTGAAAGACTGAGCATTTTTTGGGAAGCTGTTTTAACACCCGATCATGGCACCCACCTGTTCCCAATTAGCCTGCACACCTGGGGGATGTTCCAAATAAGTGTTTGATGAGCATGCTTCAACTTTATCAGTATTGATTGCCACCTTACCCAACTTCTTTTTTCACGTGTTGCTGGCATCAAATTCTAAATTTAATGATTATTTGAAAAAAAAAATTTTTTATCCATTTTTTAACTTTAAATATGTTGTCTTTGTAGCATATTCAACTGAATATGGGTTGAAAATGATTTGCAAAACATTGTATTCCGTTTATATTTACATCTAACACAATTCCCCAACTCATATGGAAACGGGGTTTGTATATATATATATATATATATATATATATATATATATATATATATATACTGTGTATATATATGTTTGTATGAATACATTTATGCATACATTTTGAGATGGAATTAGAACACCTCTGCTTATTTTCCCTACGATGAATAAGCCCTCCCCTCCCCTCTTCTGTCCACACGTTGGAGTATTTTTCATGTCCAGCTCATAGGAAACTTTATTACGTTGCTAGCTGATCTGATTGATGGTTTTATTTGCATAGCAGTGAGGAGACCGCGACCCTTTTTTAGAACAAGTTGTTCTGTCCCTCGTTACTTTGTCATGAGTCCCCATAAATCACCGGAGCAGCCACTTTGAAATACAGCAGGGCAACGCTGGCCCGCCTGATTAAAGGAAGACAGAAGGCATCTTCACACGTGGCTTTGTAAAGCGCTAATGGACAACACTTGACATCTGATTTACCAGGAAAGGAGCGACGATTAATCATTTCTTCTTTTGCAAGCACAGACACGCACCTGTTGTCCCGTGCAGTAGTTGGCTGTTGCTCAGCTCCTATTCTAAAGCTGGAAGGAATACTAAAATGCAACTACATACTTTTAAACATTAACTCAAATAAACATTTTTAAATGACGCAGCGCAATCCTTCCACTATTTTTACAACACATGCATATGTGTAATATGATTGCTCTTCTACAGATACATTCGGGGTGCCCACGTGCACACTGAGTTAATTCTGAGCATGCTCAACGTAGCAGACTGTAAAGTCCAATTTTAGGAAAATGTTATTTTTTCCATGTTCAAGGCCGTTTTAATGAATCTTTTAAATTGTATTTAGGAAATATGCATTCAGATCAATTTGGTTTGGATCAGATCAGGTTCCTAACCTAACTTTGTGTGAATGTATAAATAATTGATATATTCAATTACATAATTGTTAGATGATTACCCAATTTTTTTAATAAAGAAGGGCCCGGGGCCCACTCAAATATTCCCACTGATGTAGTCATCCATCCATCCATTTCCTACCGCTTATTCCCTGTCGGGGTTGCGAGTCATGTTACTCTGATTTTAATTATATTCAATAATTATATCATATAGCATGTGTTAATCACAAAGATTATTATCAAAATTTAGGTCATGCTGATTAGAAAACACAAATACTACATATATATAATGCAAAAGAGGGGACTCATTAAAAGTTTACATGCAAGTATGCAGTGTTAAAATTTATACATTCTAACTAAATTATAATAATAAAAATATATATGTTTCTTAAATAAACTGTCAATAAAATTTAAGTGCAACTGAAAATATAACTTCACTCCTTGAGTCATGATTTTTGCTCTTCAGAAACTTATCTTTGACTTTAGCTCCAGACTTCTTCTGTTTGTTTGAAATTGTCATTATTGCCACAAGTGGTGGAGAAGTGTATTGGCCCTGAGCGCCCCCTTATTATATATTTGTGTGTATTTTTCTTTATTTATATATATATATATATATATATGTATATATATATATATATATATATATATATATATATATATATATATATATCCATCCATTTTCTACCGCTTATTCCCTTTTGGGGTCGCGGGGTCGCTGGCGCCTATCTCAGCTACAATCGGGCAGAAGGCGGGTGACACCCTGGACAAGTAACCACCTCATCGCAGGGCCAACACAGATAGACAGACAACATTCACACACTAGGGCCAATTTAGTGTTGCCAATCAACCTATCCCCAGGTGCATGTCTTTGGAAGTGGGAGGAAGCCGGAGTACCCGGAGGGAACCCACACATTCACGGGGAGGACATGCAAACTCCACACAGAAAGATACCGAGCCTGGATTTGAACCCAAGACTGCAGGACCTTCGTATTGTGAGGCAGACGCACTAACCCCTCTGCCACCGTGAAGCTCTATATATCTATATATATATATATATATATATATATATATATATATATATATATATATATGTATATATATATATATATATATATATATATATATATATATATATCCATCCATCCATCCATTTTCTACCGCTTATTCCCTTTCGGGGTCGCGGGGGGCGCTGGCGCCTATCTCAGCTACAATCGGGCGGAAGGCAGGGTACACCCTGGACAAGTCGCCACCTCATCACAGGGCCAACACAGATAGACAGACAACATTCACACTCACATTCACACACTAGGGCCAATTTAGTGTTGCCAATCAACCTATCCCCAGGTGCATGTCTTTGGAAGTGGGAGGAAGCCGGAGTACCCGGAGGGAACCCACGCATTCACGGGGAGAACATGCAAACTCCACACAGAAAGATCCCGAGCCTGGATTTGAACCCAGGACTGCAGGAACTTCGTATTGTGAGGCAGACGCACTAACCCCTCTGCCACCGTGACTGAGATAGGCGCCAGCGCCCCCCGCGACCCCGTAAGGGAATAAGCGGTAGAAAATGGATGGATGGATGGATATATATATATATATATATATATATATATATATATATATATATATATATGTATATATATATATATATAGATGGATGGATGGATATATATATATATATATATATATATATATATATATATATATATATGTATATATATATATATATATATATATATATATATATATATATATATCCATCCATCCATCCATCCATTTTCTACCGCTTATTCCCTTTCGGGGTCGCGGGGGGCGCTGGCGCCTATCTCAGCTACATATATATATATATATATATATATATATATATATATATATGTATAACAATCAATCAATCACTCAATGTTTATTTATATATCCCCAAATCACAAATGTCTCAAAGGACTGCACAAATCATTACGACTACAACATCCTCGGAAGAACCCACAAAAGGGCAAGGAAAACTCACACCCAGTGGGCAGGGAGAATTCACATCCAGTGGGACGCCAGTGACAATGCTGACTATGAGAAACCTTGGAGAGGACCTCAGATGTGGGCAACCCCCCCCCCCCCCCTAGGGTACCGAAAGCAATGGATGTCGAGCGGGTCTAACATAATACTGTGAAAGTTCAATCCATAGTGGATCCAACACAGCCGCGAGAGTTCAGTTCAAGCGGATCCAAGACAGCAGCGAGAGTCCCATCCACAGGAGACCATCTCAAGCGGAGGCGGATCAGCAGCGTAGAGATGTCCCCAACCGATACAGGCGAGCGGTCCTTCCTGGGTCCCGACGAGCGGTCCATCCTGGGTCTCGACTCTGGACAGCCAGTACTTCATCCATGGTCATCGGACCGGACCCCCTCCACAAGGGAGGGGGGTACATAGAAGAAAGAAAAGAAGCGGCAGATCAACTGGTCTAAAAAGGAGGTCTACTTAAAGGCTAAAGTATACAAATGAGTTTTAAGGTGAGACTTAAATGCTTCTACTGAGGTAGCATCTGGAACTGTTACCGGTAGGGCATTCCAGAGTACTAGAGCCAGAACGGAAAACGCTCTATAGCCCGCAGACTTTTTTTTGGCTCTAGGAATCACTAATAAGCCGGAGTCTTTTGAACGCAGATTTCTTGCCGGGACATACGGTACAATACAATCGGCAAGATAGGCTGGAGCTAGACCGTGTAGTATTTTATACGTAAGTAGTAAAACCTTAAAGTCACATCTTAAGTGCACAGGAAGCCAGTGCAGGTGAGCCAGTACAGGTGTAATATGATCAAACTTTCTTGTTCTTGTCAAAAGTCTAGCAGCCGCATTTTGTACCAACTGTAATCTTTTAATGCTAGACATGAGGAGACCCGAAAATAATATGTTACAGTAATCGAGACGAGACGTAACAAACGCATGGATAATGATCTCGGCGTCTTTAGTGGACAAAATGGAGCGAATTTTAGCGATATTACGGAGATAAAAGAATGCCGTTTTAGTAACGCTTTTAATGTGTGACTCAAAGGAGAGAGTTGGGTCGAAGATAATACCCAGATTTTTTACAGAGTCACCTTGTTTTATTATTTGGTTGTCAAATGTTAAAGTTGTATTATTAAATAGAGGTCGGTGTCTAGCAGGACCGATAATCAGCATTTCCGTTTTTTTGGCATTAAGTTGCAAAAAGTTAGCGGACATCCATTGTTTAATTTCATTAAGACACGCTTCCAACTGACTACAGTCCGGCGTGTTGGTCAGCTTTAGGGGCATGTAGAGTGTCATCAGCATAACAGTGAAAGCTAATACCGTATTTGCGTATGACGTCACCCATATATATATATATATATATATATGTGTGTGTGTGTGTGTGTGCGTGTGTGTGTGTGTGTATGTATATCAATCAATCAATCAATGTTTACTTATATAGCCCTAAATCACTAGTGTCTCAAAGGGCTGCACAAACCACTACGACATCCTCGGTAGGCCCACATAAGGGCAAGGAAAACTCACACCCAGTGGGAAGTCGGTGACAATGATGACTATGAGAACCTTGGAGAGGACGAAAGCAATGGATGTCGAGCGGGTCTAACATGATACTGTGAAAGTTCAATCCATAATGGATCCAACACAGCCGCGAGAGTCCAGTCCAAAGCGGATCCAACACAGCAGCGAGAGTCCCGTTCACAGCGGAGCCAGCAGGAAACCATCCCAAGCGGAGGCGGATCAGCAGCGCAGAGATGTCCCCAGCCGATACACAGGCGAGCAGTACATGGCCACCGGATCGGACCGGACCCCCTCCACAAGGGAGAGTGGGACATAGAAGAAAAAGAAAAGAAACGGCAGATCAACTGGTCTAAAAAGGGAGTCTATTTAAAGGCTAGAGTATACAAATGAGTTTTAAGGTGAGACTTAAATGCTTCTACTGAGGTGGCATCTCGAACTGTTACCGGGAGGGCATTCCAGAGTACTGGAGCCCGAACGGAAAACGCTCTATAGCCCGCAGACTTTTTTTGGGCTTTGGGAATCACTAATAAGCCGGAGTCCTTTGAACGCAGATTTCTTGCCGGGACATATGGTACAATACAATCGGCAAGATAGGATGGAGCTAGACCGTGTAGTATTTTATACGTAAGTAGTAAAACCTTAAAGTCACATCTTAAGTGCACAGGAAGCCAGTGCAGGTGAGCCAGTACAGGCGTAATGTGATCAAACTTTCTAGTTCTTGTCAAAAGTCTAGCAGCCGCATTTTGTACCAACTGTAATCTTTTAATGCTAGACATGGGGAGACCCGAGAATAACACGTTACAGTAGTCGAGGCGAGACGTAACAAACGTATGGATAATGATCTCAGCGTCTTTAGTGGACAGAATGGAGCGAATTTTAGCGATATTACGGAGATGAAAGAAGGGCGTTTTAGTAACGCTTTTAATGTGTGCCTCAAAGGAGAGAGTTGGGTCGAAGATAATACCCAGATTCTTTACCGTGTCGCCTTGTTTAATTGTTTGGTTGTCAAATGTTAAAGTTGTATTATTAAATAGAGGTCGGTGTCTAGCAGGACCGATAATCAGCATTTCCGTTTTTTTGGCGTTGAGTTGCAAAAAGTTAGCGGACATCCATTGTTTAATTTCATTAAGACACGCCTCCAGCTGACTACAATCCGGCGTGTTGGTCAGCTTTAGGGGCATGTAGAGTTGGGTGTCATCAGCATAACAGTGAAAGCTAACACCGTATTTGCGTATGATGTCACCTAGCGATAGCATGTAGATGCTGAAGAGTGCAGGGCCAAGGACCGAACCCTGGGGAACTCCACACGTTACCTTAACGTAGTCCAAGGTCACATTGTTATGGGAGACACACTGCATCCTATCAGTAAGATAAGAGTTAAACCAAGACAGGGCTAAGTCTGACATACCAATTCGTGTTTTGATACGTTCTAATAAAATATTATGATCGACGGTATCGAAAGCAGCGCTAAGATCGAGGAGCAGCAACATAGATGACGCATCAGAATCCATCGTTAGCAATAGATCATTAGTCATTTTTGCGAGGGCTGTCTCCGTGGAGTGATTTGCCCTGAAACCGGATTGAAAGGTTTCACATAGATTGTTAGACGCTAAGTGTTCATTTAACTGCTCCGCAACAATTTTTTCGAGGATTTTTGAAATAAAGGGAAGGTGAGACACCGGTCGGTAGTTTACCATGAGGTCAGGATCGAGGTTAGGTCTTTTAAGAAGAGGATGAATAACCGCTTTTTTGAATGCTAGGGGAACAGTGCCCGAGGAAAGTGATAAGTTTATAATATTTAGCACTGATGGACCTAATAATACAAAGAGCTCCTTGATCAGTTTCCCAGGAAGAGGGTCAAGTAAACATGTTGTTTGTTTTATTCCATTTACACGTTGTAACAATTCCTCTAATGTTATTTCCTCAAAACAAGAGAAACTATTTTGGAGGGCAGTATCCGCCGTATATACCATCGTATCTGTGTTAATAGAACCCCGTTGTAGCTGGGACGCATTGTCTTTAATCTCCTTTCTAATGACTTAAATTTTCTTACTAAAGAATTGCATAAAGTCATCAGCTGAGTGGGTGGAGCTACTGGAGGGGGTCCCTTGTTGGGTTAGCGATGCTACCGTACTAAACAAAAATTTAGGATCGTTTTTATTACGGTGGATGAGATTTGAGTAATATTTAGCTTTAGCTAAGGTAAGCATGCGTTTATAAGTTATTAAACCATCACTCCATGCTTGATGGTGCACCTCAAGTTTAGTTGTGCGCCATTTGCGTTCCAGCTTTCTACATAATAATTTCTGAGCTCTAGTTTCTTCTGTAAACCACGGGGTACGCTTTTTTGGAGCCTTTTTTAACTTTAGCGGTGCTATGTTATCAATGGTTTCGTGCAGGGCGTCGTTAAAGTTGTTAGTGAGGTTATCAATAGAGCCCACATATTTTGGGAATGGTGCCATTACCGAGGGCATTAGGTCAACAAGAGTTGTCGTTGTGGCCGTATTAATGTTGCGGCTGCTATAGTAGTTATTATTATTATTAGTTTGACGAACATGCGTCTGAACCTCGAATTTTATAAGGTAATGATCGGACAATGCTTTAGTATACAGGAGTATCGTAACTTTGGAAACGGTGATACCCCTGACAAGCACTAGGTCTATCGTATTACCGTTGCGATGCGTGGGTTCATTTATTATTTGTGTGAGACCACAGCTATCAATTATAGTCTGGAGCGCTACGCACGGTGGGTCCGATGGGGTATTCATATGGATATTAAAGTCCCCCATTATGATTATATTATCGGCGTGTGTCACTAGATCAGCAACGAACTCTGAGAATTCATTGATAAAGTCCGAATAGGGCCCTGGGGGGCGGTAGATAACAGCCATGTGTAGAGGGAGCGGTGTGACAGACTTCATAGTAAGCACCTCAAACGATTTATATTTATTATTTATGTTAGGACTAAGGTTAAAGTTTTCGTTGTGTATTAGTGCGACCCCCCCACCCCTTTTAAGCGGACGGGCAATACGCGCATGTGTAAAGTTAGGAGGACATTCCTCATTTAGCGCAAAAAAGTCGTTTGGTTTAAGCCAGGTTTCGCTGAGACCGATGACGTTAAGATTGTTGTCTCTGATGATATCATTAACTAACAACGTTTTGGTAGACAATGATCTTATGTTTAAAAAACCTATATTATAGGTAGTGGGCTGTTTTAGGGAATTTTTGATCAAATTATCCGTAGTAGCAATATTAATAATGTTGTGTTTATTATGCCCAGTGCATTTAGTATAATTACGACCATATCTAGGAATTGATACGACGGGAATTTTCCGGTTGTTTGATTGTTGCTTTGATAAACTGCACGCATCATGGTTAGCCACCTCAGTAACGGGGATTTTCTGATTGTTTGCATATTCCTTGTATTCAGGCACGTGATTTTTTCTTACCTGTTAACTTCCGGTGAATGAAGTGGTGGTCAACCAACTCAATATGTCTATTGTGCAGAAAACAGTAAGAGAACTATCTGTGTATGCAAGGGGCCTAGATCTTCAAATCGAACTATACAATGGACTAAATTCCTACACTTCATCAAAAAAAGATTTCTTGAGTGATTTCAAAAATTATCCATCTGGCGACTTTTCAGACATCTCAAATTATCCAATCTACACGGCGAAACAAATGAAAGCTTGGAAAAGCATGGAGGCCTACAACATCTTAGTGAGTGGCTGGATCAAAGAAATTGGTATTAAGTGTCTGTGTTGTCCCTGTGATGAGGTGGCGAACATACTTGCCAACCCTCCCGATTTTCCCGGAAGACTCACGAATTTCAGTGCCCCTACCGAAAATCTCCCGGGGTAACCATTCGGCCGAATTTCTCCCGATTTCTACATAAATATTGGGGGCGTGCTTCAAAGGCACTGTCTTTAACGCCCTCTACAATCTGTCGTCACGTACGGTTCTCCTCCATACTAACAGCGTACGGGCCTAGTCACATAATATATGCGGCTATTAAACATACATAAGTGAATGCAAGGCATGCTTGATCAACAGCCATACAGGTCACACTGAGGGTGCCCGTATAAACAACTTTAACACTGTTACAAGTATGCGCCACACTGTGAACCCACACCAAACAAGAATAACAAACACATTTCGGGAGAACATCTGCACCGTAGTATAACATAAAAACAATGGAACAAATACCCAGAACCCTTTGCAGTACTTTGCAGTACTAACTCTTCCGGGAGCTACAATATAGACCCCCCCAACCCCAATCTCCCGAATTCGGAGGTCTCAAGGTTGGCAAGTATGGTGGCGACTGGTCCAGGGTGTACCCCGCCTTCCGCTCGAATGCAGTTGAGATAGGCCCCAGCACTCCCCGCGACCCCGAACGTGACAAAAGGTAGAAAATGGATGTATGGATTTTAAATAATGCATTGTTTTTGCTCGGGTAAAGTTGCATTTCATGTCTGGTGAATACGCATCCATGAAAACAAATTTAGTAGCACTCGATAGCCTTGATTCACTGTTTTTAATTTTCACAGTCGTAACCACTCGTAAATATAATCTGAGACACCACTAAAGACCTGGCTGGTTGTGAAAGAAGACAGAGAACTGATCTCATCATTCTGTAGCTGCATGGTCGGGTAGATTTCAGTTGCCTTGTTGTTGATGCACGCGTCGTTATGAGTACTGTTGGTTTTCCACATCTTTATCAAAATATAACTATAGACTTGAACTTAGTCTCAGACATCCTTGTATTGTCTTTGAAATTTAAACTTTACAGTACAGATAAGAACGAAATTGTGTTGCATTAGCTTGTTGTAGTGCAGGATAGAAGAGCAATAAGGTGCAGATATAAATAAATATTTTACTGTACAGATAAATATATTGCACTTTTGCATATGCATCCACATTAATTTCACAGGTCCGGTGGCCATGGATGAAGTGCTGGCTGTCCAGAGTCGGGACCTGGGGTGGACCGCTCGCCTGTGCATCAGTTGTGGACATCTCTGCACTGCTGACCCGTCTTCACTCGGGATGGTCTCCTGCTAGCCCCATTATAGGCTAGACTCTCACTATTATGTTAGATTCACTATGGACTGGACTCTCACTATTATGTTGGATGCACTATGGACTGGACTTTCACAATATTATGCTAGACCATTTTGACGTCCATTGCATTCGGACTCCCCTGGGGGGGGTCACCCACATCTGCGGTCCTCTCCAAGGTTTCTCATAGTCATTCACATTGACATACTACTGGGTTGTGATTTTTTTCCTTATGTGGGATTGAACCAAGGATGTTGTTGTGGCTTGTGCAGCCCTTTGAGACACTTGTGATTTAGGGCTATTTAAATAAACGTTGATTGATTTATGGATCTATGTTATAGTCCAGCAAGTTAATCTGTTTTTTGGGGGGGAATGAGGGGATTATTATGATGCATTCAAGAGTCTTATGGCCTGAGGGAAGAAGCTATTACCGAACCTGGAGGTTCTACTGCGGAGGCTGCAGAACGTCTTTCTAGAGTCCAGCAATGGAAACAGTCCTTGGTGGGGGTGGGAGGAGTCGCTGCAGATTTTCTGAGCCCTGGTCAGGCAGCGGCTTTTTTGCGATTTCCTTGATAGGAGGAAGAGGAGTCCTGATGATCTTTTCCGCTGTCCTCACCACTCTCTGTGCTGATAGCTTTATTTAAGATTGCTGCCTCTGGGCTTGCGTTTTTTTTACCTAGACTCGTCGAGCTGGTGGATTACGAAACACTCGTATAAAAAAATGCGTTTAAGAACGCCGAAACAAGATAAAATACAAATAATGTCGGGATAAAATTTACGTGGAAAATACTTCATGTTGAAAGTATATCAAACACACGTTTAACGAAGTGATCGCTGCAATTGGGTATGTCTCGTCCTTGTTTCGTCAAATCTTGCACTCATTTGCTGCCACCTGCTCAGTGGCCTTTCTGGTGTCCGCTCTGAAACTGGAAGGTCGTGAGTTCAAACCCCGGCGAGTCATACCAAAGACTATAAAAATGGGACCCATTGCCTCCCTGCTTGGGACTTAGCATCAAGGGTTGGAATTGGGGGTTAAATCACCAAAATGATTACCGACCGCGACCACCGCTGCTGGTCACTGCTCCCCTCACCTCCCAGGGGGTGAATATGGGGATGGGTCAAACGCAGGAGATACTTTCACCACACCTGGTGTGTGTGTGTGACTATCGTTGGGACTTTAACTTTAACATTTTTGCCATTCTTGATTACCTCTCCGGGAACTCTGAGGAAATGCTTATCCATTTTGCAATCAAATGGTTTTGCCATTTTTCAAAGAAAAATGGCAAAATGTCACAGAGAACGCTTTGACTACAGACGCTCGCTTGACCACCACTTTGGGTCTCGCATATTTAATGAGCCGGACGTGACATCAAGTGAATACAAACATTTTTTTTTTTACACCCCGATTTGATCCCTTTCCACGCACTGCTTAAAAAAACAAACAACTTCAAACCCAGTCCGAGACATATCCACCTGATAAATGACTTAAGTTTTTTTTAAGAGTCAATACAAAACACTTGACATCACTCATCTTGAACTTTATCCGAGCTTCTTTGGTCGATTGTTAGCTTACTGCCAATTTGTTGTGTTTGCTTGGGAAAGCACCAACTCACATCTCAAACAGATGTCAGCTGTCAATCAGCAGCCGGCTCCTGATGCGCAGCAGCGGGGCCACAGACATTAGCTCCTGTTCACTGGCTGGCTGTCAGAACAACTTTGACGAGCATTTCGCTCCTTGGTCCTGAAATAACCAACTGAAGGCAAAAGACATCATGGTTCCAATCACACTTTCTGATTGTAGTCGCGCACATGCCAACCGGCTTGGCTCCTGTAGACCTGTACTTTACCGAGAAGAAAATGAAAAATGACAGTTTGGTTTATAGCTTCCTTTGTCAAATTTGTCATAGCTAGTCCTCAGATGCACTGGTCCCGAATCAAAACAAAAAAAATATGAACTCCAGCTTCCAGTTTCGACGGCCATTTTGGTTTGGACCATCATCTTTTTTGGAGCAAAACCAGGAGTTGTACATTGACCCTCGACAAAAGTTACCACTGCGTTACTGAAACTGCACACAAATATTTGAGCTTGCATGCGCCTTTAGGCCATGTCTGCACTAAGTCGGATAACCTCTTAAAGGGGAACATTATCCCAGTTTCAGAAGGGTTAAAACCAATAAAAATCAGTTCCCAGTGGCTTATTTTATTTTTCAAAGTTTTTTTTTCAAAATTTTACCCATCATTGAATAGTGCCTGATTTTCGCTATCTGTAAATCCACCCGTCTATTTTCCTGTGACGTCACATAGTGATGCCAATACAAACAAACATGGCGGATAGTACAGCAGGATATAGCGACATTAGCTCGGATTCAGACTCGGATTTCAGCGGCTTAAGCAATTCAACAGAATACGCATGCATTGAAACGGATGCCATCTCATCGGCGGCAGGAGCTGCGTGCGCCTCTGCTGACAGTGCACTCAGACACGCCCTCACTCGTACTGAGTGCAGCACGCCCACGCAGCAACGAGCCTGCAGCCTATTATCAATCTGCTCACCTGGTACTGATGAGGGCAAGCCCAATAAAGGACCAGTGGACCCAAGGATCGGCGCGGGAACTTAGTTTTCAGATGGTGAAACTACTCCTCCTTGCTCGTTGCTTATTTCCTTGTGCCCTTGTGTTTTTCTTGATCCCTGTTTCCCCTGCTCTTCCCACAGTGTCGTGTCACCACCGCTGCTTCCTTCCTGGATCCCCGACCTCTGTTTTGGACTTTGGACTTGCTCTCCTGCTTTTGACCCTGCTTCCGCCATGGACTTCCCTGCCTGCCTCGCCCCTTTCTACACTACCTCCAACACTTTGGTAAGACACTTCAGTTAATTTCCACACTTAGCCTTACACCATACACTCTCGAGTCTTTGCCACACTTCATATCCTTGGTTTATTGTTAGTATTATTTTGTAGACTTATTATATATATAAATACTTACTATATATATACAATAAATCATTGAACACTGCCACCTGGTGTTAGTCTGCCATCGTCTCCCTCTGCAATACATTACACAGATAGCGAAAACGAAATTGAAGAAGAAACTGAAGCTATTGAGCGAATAGCTATTAAAGCTATTCGGCAATCGCCTTCTAACCAACGATTGCATCTTTTGACCACTGGAACAACTTAAATCCGTCTATTGGTAAGTGTTTGTTTGGCATTAAATGTGGGTGGAGGGAAAGGTTGGATGCAAATATAGCTACAAATGTAGCTATATTCGTGCACTCCCAGGCTGGGAGTGCACAAAATGCAATTACAAAACAGAGTAAAAAGTATATTCAACTGAATAATCGATGCTAAATAGCATGTTAGCATCAATTAGCTGGCAGTCATGCCGTGACCAAATATGTCTGATTAGTACATAAGTCAATAATATCAACAAAACTCACCTTTGTGATTTCGTTGACTTTATCGTGGGAAATGCATCTGCTTTGAGTGTCACAGGATATCCACACATTCTTGCCATTTCTGCCATGTTAGCATCGATTAGCATGCCGTGCTAATTGATGCACACTCCAGGTAAGACAACTTGACTCCGTCTCTGTTCGTGTTGTTACACCCTCCGACAACACACCGACGAGGCATGATGTCTCCAAGGTACGGAAAACAGTTGAAAAAACGAAAAATAACAGAATCGATTTGACTTGGAGTGTGTAATGTGTTTGAGAAAATGGTGGATTGCTTCCCATTGTAACGTCACGGGTGAAAGGTCATCACTCCGACAGCGAACAATTGAAAGGCGTTTAAATTGCCAAATTCACCCTTTTAAAGTTCGGAAATCGGTTAAAAAAATGTATGGTTTTTTATCTGCAACATCAAGGTATATATTGACGCTTACATAGGTCTGGTGATAATGTTCCCCTTTAAACAAATAATTATTTAGCCTAAGCCCCATTCCAGCCACACTAAACCAGAGTTTAAGATTCCCCTCCTTGGATACATTTCTACACTGGTAAGTGCGCCATGTATTTTTTGAATCTCCAGCTCATAGCTTTGTATGGACTCATTGATCGTTTACAAAGTGAGTTCAGAGAGGAAGGGTACGCCAGGAAGGCCGCGCCCCACACAGGAAGTGACGTCAGAAAGAACGCGCCACAGCCAGCTTCATAATAAAGCGGTTTCGTAACTCGGAGCTAACCACTGGAAATGTGGAGGCGAGTCATCCACACATGCCCGTGTTTCTCAATCACACATGAATACCTTAAGAAAAAGCCATTGCAGCTATTTTGGATATGACACTTCTCAGACGGCAAGAGAACTTACCAATGTCAAGGTCAGATGTGATTCTACTTCCCAAAGGAGAGTCAACGAGAATGTGGGCTCCTGTGGATGTTATACAAATGGTAGCGTGTGCTTTGTATTACCTGGTCGTCGAGTGAAGACTACGGGAAACGGCGAATGCTTTTGGACTGGCAAAGCAGACTGTATCAGTTATTGTCCGCCATGTACGTTGCGGACTCAACGTCTAGGTCCAGAGTATATAAAGTCACCAAAAACGAATGAACAATGAAGGTGAGTGTCCTTACCAGATATGTAGTTCCCTTGATGGATTGTTATCAAATGTTCTTCGTCACATTGTGTACTTTCGTTTCCAATAAATATTTGATTAATTTATAATGGCTCAGGTGTGATTCACTACAATAGGGCCCCACAGCACACTGGAGTCCAGTTAATTGAAATACCACAACACTGGATATTGTTCCGATAACTTAAATTTAAGAACTTGCTCCGCGCATTCGTATAGGGTCACATTGCGCCGCAGAACGGAGGGGGAGGGGGGGTCTTAAACGACCATTGTGTGTCTGTGGGCAAGGATAAGGTTAGGTGGGATTCACTCTGGATAACCTCAGTGTAATATTTAGGTTTAAGGACGAGTATTCAGAAAGATATTTTCTGCAACGCCGGATCCAGGATATGCTAGGATACATACCATTGTTTGGGCCCCGGCAGGGGTGTGAAACTTTCACACCGTAGGCTCCATGGGGGGTCAGTTGCCATGGAGAATAATCCCCTGGTTTGCCTAAAAGGAGCATTTACATCTTACACCTTGGCCATCCTTCTTACACTGGAATGATGGGTTTGTCTGCATTGATCCCACTGCTCAAATGTGTTGGGAAGGATTATTTAATATGCACATTCAAAAAAATTATTATAATTTAAATTTATGTCACATATGGTTTAATATAATTAAAAAAAATAATAATAAAAATCTAAATAATAATAATAATAATAATTATATATAGGTGTAAGGAGATGAACTGGGACGGCGTGGCGTAGTGGAAGAGTGGCCGTGCGCAACCCGAGGGTCCCTGGTTCAATCCCCACCTAGTACCAACCTCGCCACGTCCGTTGTGTCCTTGAGCAAGACACTTCACCCTTGCTCCTGATGGGTGCTGGTTTGTGCCTTGCATGGCAGCTCCCTCCATCAGCTTTGAGTACCTTGAAGGTAGAAAAGCGCTATACAAGTACAACCAATTTATCCTTTATCATTTATATCAATCAATCAATGTTTACTTATATAGCCCTAAATCACTAGTGTCTCAAAGGGTTGCACAAACCACAAAACAAACCACTACGACATCCTCGGTAGGCCCACATAAGGGCAAGAAAAACTCACACCCAGTGGGACGTCGGTGGCAATGATGACTATGTATATATATATATATATATATACATATATATATATATATATATATATATATATATATATATATATATATATATATATATATATATATATATATATACATACAGCTAGAATTCACAAGTATATATATAAGAAAATATATATAAGAAATACTTGACTTTCAGATAATTCTAGATAGATATATATATATTTATTTATTTTATTATATATATATATATATATATATATATATATATATATATATATATATATATACATACATACAGTATATATATATATATATATATATATATATATATATATATATATGAAATACTTGACTTGGTGAATTCTAGCTGTAAATATACTCCTCCCCTCTTAACCACGCCCCAACCATGCCTCCCGCCCCACCCCCAACACTGCCCCCCACCGCCTGAAATTGGAGGTCTCAAGGTTGGCAAGTATGTCTCCCGGACATAACGTTCATGGTTGAAGTTTTCTTAAAGCGTCTTTTTTTTTATGGAAGCCACTACCTCTTGATTTGTGCAGCTACAAAAGCACAGAACACATCATGTAGGACAGAGTGAAGGAAAAAAAATCAATAAACAGTATGTCCTCTTTATTTACTTGCTCTTTCTGTTTTTTTGGCTCCAGCAACCGACTTCCTTCACTAACTCCCATTCTCCTTGTCTTTTTTACACTTTTACACGAGAATCAAAGCAATTGTCCAAAAGAGTGGTAAAAGCAGAGCTTTTCTGGTCCCACCCCTGTGCCATAAACAGCATTCAGAAGAGAGAAAGAAAGAAGGAAGGAGTTAACTGAACCCCAGATGAGCAATGACTTATTTACATGGCAATGGAGAAAAAACCTCAGACAGAACCCAGGCCCTGTGAGGTGTCTGTCTGTCTCAATCAGCTGTGTAAAGAGAGGTCACTTCGTGGCTGGATGATTCTGCGACGAGTCTGCATGGTTGTTGTGACCCCAAGATGCGGAGACAGGGCACAGCGTGCAGGTAAAACGTATTTCATATACGAAAAACAAACACCAGTGCAGCTGAGACTGCACAAAAAAACTAAAAATAACCAAGCTGGGAGTGCACAAAATGCAATTACAAAACAGAGTAAAAAGTATACTCAACTGAATACTAGCAGCCGGCAAACAGTTTAAATTTGAGAAGCATAACGAAAGCTTTGTGACTTCTGCGGTGCTTTTTTGTGGACTTCTGGATCCCCCTCCCGGGAGCCTTTTGGCGATGGAGACCAGCTGCTGGGTTTCTGCCACACCTGAGTCCATTTGGAGAGACTGGAGGAGATGCATCTGAAGAGAGAGTGCTACGGAGCTAGCACTGAAGGCCGGGACGGACAGGCTTCACAGTGTCTCTGCTGAATGAGCAGGTCTCGGACACCTCAGTCTTCTTAGACGCATCCTCGCTCATCCATGCAGACTGGACACTGGCCGAGAGTTAGTGGGCGGCCGAGAGTGGAATCGGCTCTCTTGGTTGCTTTGTTGGGTCTGCTCCTGTCTCTGGCCATGCTCCCTCCGCCCCAGCAGACGATGGTGTGGAACGCCACAGAGGCCACCACAGTGTATACATATGTTTATTTTCGTTTGTATTAATAGCTGTGTGTAGAAGTGGCTGGTTGCATAAGCTCTGCTCTTTTAATGTCTTAAATGTCCTTTGTGTTCTTTGATGTTTCTCTCTTACACACATGTAAGAGGGATGTGTGCTATGGCTATGAGTTGTTTTTTCCCTTGGCCTCAGTCTGGACCTCCTTTCACCTTTTTCATAAGGGGCGCCGGAAGTTGGCAGACCCGTCAGCAATCCTGTTCTGTCTCCCTGTAATGTTTGTCGGATCTTGAATGGGATTGTGCTGAAAATTTTAATTTCCCCTCGGGGATTAATAAAGTATTTCTGATTCTGATTCTGATTCTGAATGGTAGCAAAGCTAGTTAGGGTAATGACCACATCGATGCTAACACATTAGCAATGAAGTACAAAAAAAAAAATTAATGATCCAGCACCACCCGGGATGCGGAGGTGGCTAATGAACCCTCCTAATTGTAAAAAGTGACAGGTGTGAGGAATCAGCGCACACACAGGAAGTAGAAACGAAATAGGAGTGCTTCAGTTGTAGTCCAATGTTTTTGTCAATAATCTCCTTATTTTTCTCTTTACTCTTGTTGTGGGGAATACTTACATCTGTCAGTAGACTCGAAATGGAAGCGGCAAAAACTGTAACATGGGATAGGCTCCAGCACCATAGGGACAAGTAGTAGAAAATGGTTGGGTGGATGGATGGCTGACAGGATGGAAACACAGTTGAAGGGGGCTTAGCCTGAGGGGGGCTCCGACATATAAACAAGACAACACGGCACATTCTGAAGAGACAGTCAGAGAGCGGCTTGGAGATGGTCTGTAACATAGGCGCCGATCTACATTTCTGCAAGTGGGTGCTTGGTGTGTGTGTATGTTGTCCCGATACCAATATTTTAGTACGGGTACCAGTTGGTACTTTTCTAAATAAAGGGGACCACTAAAAATTGCATTATTGGCTTTGTTTGAACAAAAAATCTTAGGGTACATTAAACATATGTTTCTTATTGCAAGTTTGTCCTGAAATAAAATAGTGAACATAATAAGACAATTTGTCATATATGTCATTAGTAAGTAAACAACCAAAGGCTCCTAATTCAGGTGCTGCCATTTGCAGTAACATATTGTCATTTATCAGCATGCCACTGTGAATTGTTCCTGTATGCGGATGACTCGGCCTTGCTGGTATCCGGCAAGGACAAGTCACAGGTGGAACAAATCCTCAGTGCTGAACTCCTCAATATTTGCACCCGGCTCGCTGACAACAAGCTATCCATACACTTAGGTAAAACGGAATCCATCCTATTTGGGTCCCATATCAAACTTAAGAAGGTCAGTGACTTCACTATAAAAGTGTGTGACATTGTTATCACCAGGAAGGATGAGATCACCTACCTAGGTTCCATTCTACGGGCTAATCTTTCCTGTGATAAAATGGCAACCAAGGTGATCAAAAAGGTCAACCAAAGAACGAGATTCCTCTACAGAATCTCCTCTCTGGTCAACAAAAGCACCTTGAGGATTCTAGCGGGAACTCTCATTCAACCCTTCTTCGATTACGCTTGCACCTCCTGGTACCCCAGCACCTCCAAAACCCTCAAATCTAGACTCCAAACATCCCAGAATAAACAAATCTGGTTACCTTTACACCTCCACCCCAGATCACACCTCAATCCAACCCACTTCTCCAAAGTGGGCTGGCTCAGGGTGGAGGACAGAGTAAAACAACTTGCACTGAGCCTAGTCTATAAAATCCGCTACACCTCCTTGATACCGAAGTACATGTCAAATTACTTCCTTAACGTAAATGACTGCCATAACCACAACACCAGGGGGAGCTCCACAAACCACGTTAAACCCAGATTTCGATCTAACAAAGGTCTTAACTCATTCTCTTTCTATGCCACATCAATGTGGAATGCACTCCCAACAGGTATAAAAGTAAGTGCATCTCTATATTCCTTCAAAACCGCTGTAAAACAACACCTCCAGGCAACTTCAACACTTTACTAATACCCTCCTCCATTCACATCCCATCCCCCCGGATTATAAACAACTCAAATGTACTTCTAATTTATTTACTTGTTCTTATGCTATGTGAACTCACTATGTTCTCTGCTGGCTGTACATATCCTACTAAATAAGACCTACACTGTTTCAATGTCCACATTTCTCTGTTGATGCAATTGTTGATGACTGAAGTTCTGATATCAACCAAAGCTCCTCATCCCACCCCCCGGATTGTAAATAATGTAAATAATTCAATGTACATACTATGATGATTAACTTGTGTGATGACTGTATTATGTTGATAGTATATATTTGTACCATGAATTGATTAACGTGGACCCCGACTTAAACAAGTTGAAAAACTTATTCGGGTGTTACCATTTAGTGGTCAATTGTACGGAATATGTACTGTACTGTGCAATCTACTAATAAAAGTATCAATCAATCAAAATCATTCTATCATTTTGTCAAAAGTATTAAAGGCCTACTGAAACCCACTACTACCCACCACGCAGTCTGATATATCAATGATGAAATATTAACATTCCACCACATGCCAATACGGCCTTTTTAGTTTACTAAATTCCAATTTTAAATTTCCCGGAGTTTCTTCTTGAAAACGTTGCGTAATGATGACGTGTACGCGTGACGTCACAGGCAGTTAGGAAATATGAGCGCTGCGCACACACACACAGATAAAAGTCATCTGCTTTAACCGCATAATTACACAGTATTTTGGTGATCTGTGTTGCTGAATCCTTTGCAATTTGTTCAATTAATATTGGAGGAGTCAAAGTAGAAAGGTGGAGTTGGGAAGCTTTAGCCTTTAGCCACACAAACACACGGTGATTCCTTGTTTAAAATTCACGGAGGTGAAACTTTAGTATGGATCACAGCGAACATGGATCCCGGCCGAATGTCAACCAGCAGGTTTCGGTGAGAAAATTGTGGTAAAAAGTCGCTTCTTACCGGAGATCAGCTGAGCTTGTGCCGCCCATAAAGCTGCCGTCGACTTCCCTGAGACACTGCGCATCAACACACCCGTGGACACACACTTCCGACTATCAGGTACTGTTAAACTCACTAAAACACTAGCAACACAATAGAAAGATAAGGGATTTCCCAGAATTATCCTAGTAAATGTGTCTAAAAACATCTGAATCTGTCCCAATGCAATCACGTTTTTTTTTAAACTTTTTTGTTTTTTCTTTTGTTTTTTTTTAGTCCGTCGCTATCAATATCCTCAAACAATAATTTTTCATCCTCGCTCAAATTAATGGGGAAATTATCGTTTTCTCGGTCCGAATAGCTGTTTTTGTTGGAGGTTCCCATTAAAAACAATGTGAGGATGTGAGGAGCCATCAACATGTGACGTCATCGTCTGCGACTTCAGGTAGAGGTAAGGCTTTTCTCTTAACACCGACAGTTGCCAACTTTATCGTGGATGTTCTTTACTAAATCCTTTCAGCAAAAATACGGCAATATCGGGAAATTATCAAGTATGACACATAGAATGCACCTGCTATTATGTTTAAATAAGAACATCTCATTTCAGTAGGCCTTTAAGGACAAGCGGTAGAAAATCTACTTGTTCTTCTTACTTTCTCTTTTAACATGTTCTATCTACATTTCTGTTAAAATGTAATTATCACTTATTCTTCTGTTGTTTGATACTTTACATTAATTTTGGATGACTCCACAAATTTGGGTATCAGTCCGATACCAAGTAGTTACAGGATCATACGTCGGTCATATTCAAAGTCCTCATTTGTCCAGGGACATATTTCCTGAGTTTGTAAACATAATAAACATTTTTAAAAAAACAGAAGATTTTGTGATGTTCAAAAATATTGATGTAATCATAGTAGTATCATTACAGTCGATGTTAGGTGTAGATCCACCAATGATGTTTGTGCGGAAGAGTTTGTGCTGCAGGGAATTCTGGGAATTTGTTCTGTAGTTTTTAACGTTGTGATGCGGTGCAAATTTTCTTCCAAAATGTGTTTGTCGTTGTTGTGTTGTGTGGTTTCACTTTATGGCACACTTTTATGACAGTGTTGGCATTGTTCATACTGCCACCCTTAGTGTGACATGTATGGCTCTTGAGTAAGTATGCCTTTCATTTGGTCGTGGTCAATGTGTTCACAACTAAGATCATTGTGTCATTAGTTCTTTATCAGCCACAATGAAATCTTGGTTAAGCTTTATCAATTATAGTCTAGCCTTACAACAATGTCAATGTCCGAATTTTATTTGATACATTTCAGTACTTTAAAGGGGACCACAAGAAATTGAAATATTCGCTTTATTATATAAAAAAAATCTTACAGTAAATCAAACATATGTTTGTTATTGCAGTTAAGTCATCAAATAAAATAGTGACCATACTAGACAACTTGTCTTTTAGTAGTAAGTAAACAAACAAGGGCTTCTAATTAGTCTGCTGACATATGCAGTAACATATTGTGTCATTTATCATTCTATTATTTTGCCAACATTAATAAGGACAAGTGGTAGAAAATGAAATATTAATCTACTTGTTCATTTACTGATAATATATGCTTATTTTCTCTTTTAACACGTTCTATCTACACTACTGTTAAAATGTAATAATTACTTATTCTTCTGTTTGATTCTTTACATTAGTTTTGGATGATACCACAAATTTGGTTGTCAATCCGAAACAAAGTAGTTACAGGATCTTACAGTGATTTAGGGCTATATAAGTAAACATTGATTGATTGATTGATATTCAAAGTCCTCATGTGTCCAGGGACATATTTCCTGAGTTTATAAACATAATATACATTTAAAAAAAAACTAAGAAGATTTTGTGATGTTAAAAAATATCAATGTAATATAGTAGTGTCGACTAGATACGCTATTGTACATGGTATCATTACAGTGGATGTTAGGTGTAGATCCACCAATGGCGTTTCTTTATAAAGTACCATCCTGGAAGAGTTGGTGCTACAGGGAATTCTGAGAATGTATTCTGTTGTGTTGCGGTTTTTGAAATTGATTGAAACTTTCATTCGTAGATTGCACAGTACAGTACATATTCCGTACAATTGACCACTAAATGGTAACACCCGAATACGTTTTTTAACTTGTTTCAGTCGGGGTCCCGTTAATCAATTCAATCATTCATGGTAAATATTCTTCCAAAATGTGTTTGTCGTGGTTGTTTAGTGTGGTTGACTGTGGCATGTGTTTATGACAGTGTTGGCATTGTTCATACTGCCACCCTTAGTGTGACATGTATGGCTGTTGACTAAGTATGCATTTCATTTGCTCAAAATCAAGATGATTATCATTAGATAATTACCGGTCATAATGAAGTCTTGGTTAGGCTTTGTGAACTATCGACTATATCATTCGTGACATTTTAATGTTGTAATACGGACCATACTTGCCACAAAATTAACAAGAAGATTGATTTCTCAAAAATGATTGCAAAGATTGAAACTTGCCATCAATCCCAAGCACCCACAGGAAAACCTGCCAACCTGACGACCTCTGAATTTTGGAGATGGCGGAGTGGGGTTGGTGGTAGTGGGGGTGTATATTGTAGTGTCCCGAAAGAGTTAGTGCTGCAAGGGGTTCTGTTGTGTTTATGTTGTGTTACGGTGCGGATGTTCTCCCGAAATGTGTTTGTCGTTCTTGTTTGGTGTGGGTTCACAGTGGGGCACATATTTTTAACAGTGTTGAAGTTGTTTATACTGCCATCCTCAGTGTGACCTGTTGATCAAGTATGCTGTGAACGGCTTCCTGCCGTCATCGTGCGGGTTGCATGGACCATCAAGGAAGGACATGGTTTTGCAGATTTGATTCTTGTTTATTTTTTCAAATCGCACAAGCTTTTTCTTTTGATCGGATCGCTCGCTTTTAGTCGGCCGCGTCTTCTTCGCTGTCTTCGGCTCGCTCTCGGTCGTTCTCGCTCTTCAGGTTCTGTTGCTGGTTGTCCTGCTCCTTCTGCCTTGATCGCTCCTCCTTCTCCCTTTTTATACAGCAGGAGGAGATGCATTAATTGTTTGCCGGTGTGTGTGCCACGCACCTGATTTACATTGTGGCCGCGTCGCTCCCAGCAAGCCCCGCCTCTCCGCTCCGCCGCCTCCTTGCCGCCATCTTGGGCAGGGCTTCTGCAGCGTGCCCTGCCCCGCCGTCGGCCTGTCGGCTGCGCCTCTCCACATATGCCTTGCATTCACTTATATGTGTGTAAAAGCCGCATATATTATGTGACTGGGCCGGCACGCTGTTTGTATGGTGGAAAGCATACATGACGACAAGTTGTAGAGGACGCTAAAGACAGTGCTTTCAAGGCACGCCCCAAATATTGTTGTCCGGGTGTAAATCTGGAGAAATTCTGCACAATGGTTGCCCCGGGGAGATTTTCGGGAGAGGCACAGAAATTCAGGAGACTCCTGGGAAAATCTGGAGGGTTGGCAAGTAAGCCCACGGGATCGGCGCCTATGGTCTGTAATACATAATCTACACTCAATTCGGACCAAAGAACCACCATTACATGTTATGTAGGTCACAAGGAAGTGTTTTAAATGTAGAAAAAAAAACATAAAATTACGTGACGTAGCAAAACCTCCCGTGTTGCTGCTGTCACGCGAAATGTCTTTCCCCCTTACAAAAACCTTCCCCCCGGAAGACATTTGGCGTTACAGCACCTCTAATGCCTGAAGGACCCCAATGAGGGCGTGATAATACCAAGTTATATGACTCTTAAGGGTTACTGTTGCAAAATTAGCGAAGCAAAAATAGCTTGAAAGGTTAGCATGCTGGAATGCTAATATTTTTACCTCGCTGTTATTTTTCACCGATGACAATCAGCCAATTATAATGCTCTCAAAACAGGCAGCTGTGTGGGCTGCTTTAAGGTCCTTCCACCCTCATTGTGGTCCTTCAGGCATTAGAAGGGCTATCACACCAAATGTCTTCTGGGGGGAAGGTTTTTGTCGGGGGGAAGAAATTTCGCGTGACACTGCCACTGTTTCAATGCTTTTGAAATAAGGTATGCTGTTTTTTTTGTTTTGTTTGAATGAAATGTCTCTGGCTGCTTCCGGGCTCAGATGTTGATGTTTTTATTCCTGACAAATAAAGCGGTACAAGCTACAAGTGCCACCGCCCCGCTTCGAAGTTCTGTCAAGCTTCCAAGTTGTTCCGGAAGCAGAGTAGTGGGAGGGAACAGGGACCTTCCTGCCTGTCTTGCACTGAGACTAAACATCAGCAAACCGCCATGTGGGATCCAGACTAACCAAACTCTGCTGTCTGACTTAATTCACGAAAACACGCACAACCTGTTTACTTGCGCTCGCATCGACTTTTATCTCCGAAGACGTGAACTTAGGCTTGGTGGGAGGCAATTTCATTTAATGACTCCCTGCAGCTACTGAAGTTCACCGTCCCGACTTTATTGTGGATACCTGTCTCAGCTGCTTCTGTATTTGCTCTGCCTTTTGTGTAACCTCAGACTAAATGCTAAAAAATTGCCACTGCCCTCGCATGGCATGTGGGTATGACTATATATATATATATATAAATATTCATATACGGGTGTCACCGTATGGCGGTGCAGAAGGGCAAACGTGTCTCCTTGCATGGGTCCTCTTTAATTACTCACCACAGGAATTTGAAACTTAACTCACTGCAAATCCACCGTGTCAGGCCGAGCGCTCTGTAAAAGTGTGTGTTTACATCGTATGAAAAGACGAGCGGGCTTTGGTGCGCACAGCTGTGAATCGCAGTGTGTTCACAGTTGTCAACGTTGTGTTAAGCTCGTCAAGGGGCAGAGAGGTTTATAGGGTCTCTTCTGTGCTAACACTCTGCAGTCATTACTCATGAGGACCATTTACCAGTCGGGACATTTACGGCAGGGGTGTCAAACGTATGGCCCCCCCCCCACCCGTGAACAGGTTTTATCCGGCCCGCGTGATGAGTTTGCTAAGTACACAAATGAGCTGAAATTTTTTAATGAAAGAAACTGCTGTTCTAAATGTTTCCAATAGCAATTATTTGTATGTTTGTAGATTATGTTACATATGTTCAAAAATAAATAAACCCCATGATATTAGTGCACCAGTCAAGGAAAATGAGCAAACTACATAAATAACATCCTTTAATTTGATTTTGATATTGTTTTTTAATCTTGATAGATCCTGCTAGCCCCACTATGGCAGGGGTCTCAGACATGCGGTCCGTGGGCCAATTGATATAAAAGTTTAATGTTAGTGCAGCCCACAAGTTTTATATGAATGGCGCGTTATTTGGGTCCAAAATGGCTCTTTCATTGTTCTGGGTTGCCTACCCCTGCGTTAGTGGAAAAGCGGCAAATGAGTGAAAGCGACATTGTCACGCCTATGGTTCATGTTTTGTTCTGGTCATGCTATGTTTAGTTTTTTGACATTTAGTTCTGTTTTGCATTTCCTTGTTTGTCTTGTTACCATGCCAACTGATTTAGTTTCCATCTGTCATGTGTGATCATTAATTTTGTATGGCCATTCTACCCTGAGCATCCCCAATCTCATCTGTTCTCAAAGCTAACCAGTGTCTGGCCTGGTTAGTACTTGGATGGGAGACTGCCTAGGAATACCAGGTGCTTTTGACCTTTGGACTCTAAGTTCCTTTTTTTTTCACTCCCTGTTTTGTTACCATGACGACCAATCAGTTCACCTGTCTTGTCTCACACCTGTTTTCACTTATCATGTTCATTATTTAAGCCACAGTTACCAGGTAGTCAGTCTGGTAACATCAACTCCTTCACGAACTCGATTATCTGCTTCATGCCTTGCTATGCTGTTCATTTTGTCCACGTAAGTTTTTGCCATTCATGCTATAGCACAAGAGTTGTGTTTCATGTTTATAGATTATAGCCTTTGTGCTGGTCTTTTGTTTCATAGCCCAAGTTTTGTACCTCCATTGTGAGCGCTTTTTGTTTGTTCCTGTTTTTAGTTTATGAGTAAATAAATTAAATATGTACCAACCTTCATGCCGTTTCCACTCCATTCGCTTCGCACCTCGGGAAAACAACCCAAGTCCAAGTCTGACAGACAGACGTTGCCATGGAGACGAGGGTTTTCTTACGTGCCTGGCTGCAGTCACACCGCGACACCTGTCTGTCAGCAATAACAGTCCCCGATAACCTGAACCAATTCAAACCGTTATTTTTTTTTTGTTGTTGTTTAATATTTCATTGCCTCACACAATGAACAATACATATATTTCTATATGACGCCGGATAACACTCTGGGAGCCGTCACTTTTTTGCGCTCGCTATCCAGGTATTCTTCTTCCTCCAAACACCACGAGTTGAGTTTATACCAAAAAGTTCGATTTTTGTTTCATCTGACCACATGACATTCTCCCAATCCTCTGCTTTATTATCCATGCATCCATTTTGGTATAAACTCAACTTGTCGTGTTCGGAGGAAGGAGAATACTGAGTTGCATCCCAAGAACACCATACCTACTGTGAAGCATGGGGGTGAAAACATCATGCTTTGGGGCGGTTTTTCTGCTAAGGGGACAGGACGATTGATCCGTGTCAAGGAAAGAATGAATGGGGCCATGTATCGTGAGATTTTGAGCCAAAACCTCCTTCCATCAGTGAGAGCTTTGAATGGTTGACCAAATACTTATTTTCCACCATGATTTACAAATAAATTATTTAAAATTCCTACAATGTGAATTCCTGGATTTCACATTCTGTCTCTCACAGTTGAAGTGTACCTATGATGAAAATTACATCATTTTAAGTGGGAGAACTTGCACAATCGGTGGCTGACTAAATACTTTTTTGCCCCACTGTATATACATATATATATATATGACTTTTGGTAACACTTTAGTATGGGGAATATATATATATATATATATATATATATATATAAAGTCCTCAGGAAGTTAACAGAGCTGTTTGCATCTTCCTCCAAGTTACATTTTTCTAATAAAAAAATATAACAAGAACGCCACCGGCTAGCTTATTGTAAAATAACAGAACAGATTTATTCACTAAATGTCAGTATTTGTCAAAATTAAAAGTTAAATTTTGTAAAATACTTCCCATGGTACAAATGAAATGTTTGCTTTGACTGGCTATCATCATATCGTGCTTGTACACGTGCACATTTCCCCGGCACGTGCCCACTCACAGGACTATAGTATCTTTGTGTGCGAAAGGATTAAACAATAGATTCAGTGGCATCAAGCCGAGTTAAAACAGGTGAGTGGGAGCATAAATCACTCCAAACACCGCCCCTGTGCCGTGGCTTTGTTCCTTTTCCCAGTGCATGTGCCTATCCTGAAGGATTAACTACGATACTCGCGCCCTTTAAGCTTCTACCTAACTGTGACAGACTTCAGCTTTAATTAAAAGTAGCTTTATTAAAAACATTATTGATGCAGACTGTTATCGACTTTTTTTCCCATAAATCTCTTAATCGACTTCAGTTCTAAATAAAAATAGATAACATTTCAAGTTATTTTCAACTCTTAGAATGCCAATTTAAACTAAACATTTCCGTTTTTATTTACGAAAAATTGCATTTGGAGTTATCATATTCATAGAAAATGCTAAAGAACTAAGGTAAAGATCAGGCCTGAAAATACAGGATTAGTACCGTATTTTCCGGACTATAAGGTGCACTTAAAATATATATTTTTTCTCATAACTCGACAGTGCGCCTTATAACCCGGTGCACCTAAAGTACGAAATAATTCTGGTTTTGCTTACCGACCTCAAAGCAAATTTACTTGGTACATGGTCTAATGATAAATGTGACCAGGAGATGACAGTCAAACATCAGAGGTGCATGGACACTATGATGGCAATATTACTCAAGTAAAACACATTTTCCATTGAAAATATAGAACATTACACACGGCACTCAAAAACCTATCAAAATGTTTTAGTACGACTTTGGTAAACTATCAAGCCACACCGCTTGATGTGCTTCAACTTATGAGTGTTATTATGGTGTTTGTATAAGGTAAGACCATACTTGCCAACTTTGAGATCTCCGATTTCAAGAGGTAGTGGAGTGGGCCTGGTCGAGGGTGGGGCGGAGGCGTGGTTGGGGGCTTGGTTGGGTGGGGGGCGTGGTTAAGAGGGGTGGCGTACAATTCACCAACTCGAGTATTTTCATATGGATATATATATATGTATATATATATATATATATATACTCCTCTCTGAGCTGCTACCTTACCGTGGTAGAGGAGTTTGCGTGTCCCAATGATCCTAGGAGCTATGTTGTCTGGGGGCTTTCATGCCCCCTGGTAGGGTCTCCCAAGGCAAACAGGTCCTAGGTGAGTGATCAGACAAAGAGCAGCTCAAAGACTTCTATGGAATTACAACAAAATGAACCCAGATTTCCCTCGCCCGGACGTGGGTCACCGGGGCCCCGCTCTGGAGCCAGGCCCGGAGTTGGGGCACGATGGCGAGCGCCTGGTGGTCGGGCCTGTCCCCATGGGGCCCGGCCGGGCACAGCCCGAAGAGGCAACGTGGGTCATCCCTCCAATGGGCTCACCACTCATAGGAGGGGCCATAGAGGTCGGGTGCATTGTGAGCTGGGCGGCAGCCGAAGGCAGGGCACTTGGCGGTCCGATCCTCGGCTACAGAAGCTAGCTCTTGGGACGTGGAACGTCACCTCACTTGGGGGGAAGGAGCCTGAGCTAGTGCGCGAGGTAGAGAAGTTCCGGCTGGATATAGTCGGACTCACCTCGACGCACAGCAAGGGCTCTGGAACCAGTTCTCTCGAGAGGGACTGGACCCTCTTCCACTCTGGCGTTGCCGGCAGTGAGAGGCGACGGGCTGGGGTGGCAATTCTCGTTGCCCCCCAGCTCAAAGCCTGCACGTTTGAGTTCAACCCAGTGGACGAGAGGGTAGCTTCCCTTCGCCTTCGGGTGGGGGGACGGGTCCTGACTGTTGTTTGTGCTTACGCACCAAACAGCAGTTCAGAATACCCACCCTTTTTGGGTACACTCGAGGGAATACTAGAAAGTGCTCCTCCGGGTGATTCCCTTGTCCTACTGGGAGACTTCAACGCTCATGTTGGCAACGACAGTGAAACCTGGAGAGGCGTGATTGGGAAGAATGGTCGCCCGGATCTAAATCCGAGTGGTGTTTTGTTATTGGACTTTTGTGCTCGTCACGGATTGTCCATAACAAACACCATGTTCAAACATAAGGGTGTCCATATGTGCACTTGGCACCAGGACACCCTAGGCCGCAGTTCCATGATCGACTTTGTAGTTGTGTCATCGGATTTGCGGCCTTATGTTTTGGACACTCGGGTGAAGAGAGGGGCGGAGCTTTCTACCGATCACCACTTGGTGGTGAGTTGGCTGCGATGGTGGGGGAGGATGCCGGACAGACCTGGCAGGCCCAAGCGCATTGTGAGGGTCTGCTGGGAACGTCTGGCAGAGTCTCCTGTCAGAGAGAGTTTCAATTCACACCTCCGGGAGAACTTTGAACATGTCACGAGGGAGGTGCAGGACATTGAGTCCGAGTGGACCATGTTCCGAACCTCTATTGTCGAGGCGGCTGATTGGAGCTGTGGCCGCAAGGTTGTTGGTGCCTGTCGTGGCGGTAATCCCAGAACCCGTTGGTGGACACCAGCAGTGAGGGATGCCGTCAAGCTGAAGAAGGAGTCCTATCGGGTTCTTTTGGCTCATAGGACTCCGGAGGCAGTGGACGGGTACCGACGGGCCAAGCGGTGTGCAGCTTTAGCGGTCGCGGAGGCAAAAACTCGGACATGGGAAGAGTTCGGGGAAGCCATGGAAAACGACTTCCGGATGGCTTCGAAGCGATTCTGGACCACCATACGGCGCCTCAGGAAGGGGAAGCAGTGCACTATTAACACAGTGTATGGTGCGGATGGTGTTCTGCTGACTTCGACTGCGGATGTTGTGGATCGGTGGAGGGAATACTTCGAAGACCTCCTCAACCCCACCAACACGTCTTTCTTTGAGGAAGCGGTGCCTGGGGAATCTGTAGTGGACTCTCCTATTTCTGGGGCTGAGGTCGCTGAGGTAGTTAAAAAGCTCCTCGGCGGCAAGGCCCCGGGGGTGGATGAGATCCGCCCGGAGTTCCTCAAGGCTCTGGATGCTGTGGGGCTGTCTTGGTTGACAAGACTCTGCAGCATCGCGTGGACATCGGGGGCGGTACCTCTGGATTGGCAGACCGGGGTGGTGGTCCCTCTCTTTAAGAAGGGGGACCGGAGGGTGTGTTCCAACTATCGTGGGATCACACTCCTCAGCCTTCCCGGTAAGGTTTATTCAGGTGTACTGGAGAGGAGGCTTCGCCGGATAGTCGAACCTCGGATTCAGGAGGAACAGTGTGGTTTTCGTCCTGGTCGTGGAACTGTGGACCAGCTCTATACTCTCGGCAGGGTTCTTGAGGGTGCATGGCAGTTTGCCCAACCAGTCTACATGTGCTTTGTGGACTTGGAGAAGGCATTCGACCGTGTCCCTCGGGAAGTCCTGTGGGGAGTGCTCAGAGAGTATGGGGTATCGGAATGTCTTATTGTGGCAGTCCGCTCCCTGTATGATCAGTGTCAGAGCTTGGTCCGCATTGCTGGCAGTAAGTCGGACACGTTTCCAGTGAGGGTTGGACTCCGCCAAGGCTGTCCTTTGTCACCGATTCTGTTCATAAGTTTTATGGACAGAATTTCTAGGCGCAGCCAAGGCGTTGAGGGGTTCCGGTTTGGTGGCCACGGGATTAGGTCTCTGCTTTTTGCAGATGATGTAGTCCTGATGGCTTCATCTGGCCGGGATCTTCAGCTCTCACTGGATCGGTTCGCAGCCGAGTGTGAAGCGACCGGAATGAGAATCAGCACCTCCAAGTCCGAGTCCATGGTTCTCGCCCGGAAAAGGGTGGAGTGCCATCTCCGGGTTGGGGAGGAGACCCTGCCCCAAGTGGAGGAGTTCAAGTACCTAGGAGTCTTGTTCACGAGTGGGGGAAGAGTGGATCGTGAGATCGACAGGCGGATCGGTGCGGCGTCTTCAGTAATGCGGACGTTGTACCGATCCGTTGTGGTGAAGAAGGAGCTGAGCCGGAAGGCAAAGCTCTCAATTTACCGGTCGATCTACGTTCCCATCCTCACCTATGGTCATGAGCTTTGGGTCATGACCGAAAGGATAAGATCACGGGTACAAGCGGCCGAAATGAGTTTCCTCCGCCGGGTGGCGGGGCTCTCCCTTAGAGATAGGGTGAGAAGCTCTGCCATCCGGGAGGAACTCAAAGTAAAGCCGCTGCTCCTCCACATCGAGAGGAGCCAGATGAAGTGGTTCGGGCATCTGGTCAGGATGCCACCGGAACGCCTCCCTAGGGATGTGTTTAGGGCACGTCCAGCTGGTAGGAGGCCACGGGGAAGACCCAGGACACATTGGGAAGACTATGTCTCCCGGCTGGCCTGGGAACGCCTCGGGATCCCCCGGGAAGAGCTAGACGAAGTGGCTGGAGATAGGGAAGTCTGGGCTTCCCTGCTTAGGCTGCTGCCCCCGCGACCCGACCTCGGATAAGCGGAAGATGATGGATGGATGGATGGATATATATATATATATATATATATATACAACTGTGTTTTTATTACATATATATATATGTATATATATGTGTATGAAATACTTGACTTTAAGTGAATTCTAGCTATATATATTTATTTTATTATATATATATATAAATAAAATAAACAGTTGAATTTTAGACGGCACTTATCAAATACACAGTAATAAAAACACAGTTGTCCTACTCACTGTACTGTGCTTGCTCGTTACTAAAAAACAACAATACTTACCTTTCACTATTTGAGTAACCTTTGTTCTGCCATTTGCGTATTGGTGAGCGATCTCCGAATCCAGGTACATCCTTCACGGATTTGTTGTAGACATCCGCAAATGAGTACAAGATGTTGCTTCCAGCTATCAGCATAGCCATCTTTGTCTCAGCATAAGATACGTCATCGGGTCTCCATTTTGCAAGATGGGCCATAATACTGGGTTGTGAACGATGCTGCGCTGCGGACGCTTTGTGCTTTGCTGACTGACCGTTCATGGCTGAGTATATCTGTACACCATGTTCAATGGAGAAGTCTGTTCTGCAAAATATACAGGCGACATACCCCTTCCCCTTCGAACTCTCCTGGATAAACTGAAATTCTTGTTTCCAATCGTTCTGGAACTTGCAAGCGTTTTTCTTCATTTTGCTCGTCGAAGGTGTAATATATTGGGTTGGAGTCAATAACCAGGCGACGTGATGAAGTTACGTCTCTTTACTGTGGGCTTCAGAACAGACATTCTATTCTATGCACAGTAGATGGCAGTATTGTCCTTTTTAAGAGGGTCACAAAATTGAGTCAGGTTCTCATGGAGCTGGAGTGGGCGCGGTCTCCAGCTCCGTATGGATTTCAGGAGATTTTCGGGAGAAAATTTGTCCCGGGAGGTTTTTGGGAGAGGCGCTGAATTTCGGGAGTCTCCCGGAAAGTCCGGGAGGGTTGGCAAGTATGGGTAAGACATATTATCTGGCGATCTGAAAAACATAATCAATGCAACATTTTAACTTAAGGACCACCATTACATGTTATGTAAACCACAAAGAATTAAAATCAATTCATTAAAAAATTGTAATAGTATGAGTTCTTTAATGCGCCTTATAATTCTGTGCGCCTTATAAATGAAAAAAGATCAAAAATGGACCATTTATCGGCAGTATGCCTTATAATCTGGTGCGCCGTGCGGTTCGGAAAATAAAGTGAAAAAACTTTTATAAAAAATGTTTGTCAAATATTTAAACCAAATAGCAGGTAAATATCACAGGTCAATAAAGTCAACATTGACCAGGATTATAAGTTGTTTTTTTTACCCGCACGGTCATTACACAATAAAATAATGTATTTTTTAATTTCAGTTTTTATACACACGTAACACTTTAAGGACTCATTTTTCCTGGTGTTAAGTAACTAGGCTAAATAAATTACGCAGCGTATCGTTGATATATGAAAGAAATCAAAACAAACGTATTATAATTAAACCTGAAAACAGCCCTAGTAGGAAACAAAATATCCCAATTGGGGCATCACAAGGAACACAAATTTACCTCAAGGAATATACTGTAGGCAAGGATATTTTATTACATTTTGGGGCAGGGGCAAGTTACCAGAAAGCTAAGGACCGGAGGGCTGGACTTCTCCCGTCACTGTTGGTCTTGTTTTGTATATTCCGGAGAACCAGTCTCCTCTACAGTACACATTTAAAATTGGCAGATTTATTTTGTCAGGGGCGCTCTACGGATTTTAAGGACCTACTGCAAAAATATGAATCTCTTACAAAGTTTTTGAACTGAACTTACAGCTCACCAGTTGAATAATTCAAAGGATGAAAAAGGGAGGACCTAAAATGGAACCTTGAGGAACACCGCTAGGGTAATTAAATAAATTGAACTAATAACTAATGACTGCATTTGAAGTCAACAAGCTACATCACACCTTAGTTCCATAAATCACATTACAAAAGAAAAATGTGTAACTGCCACAAAGGAGAGAATCTATAGGGGTGCCTTGAGGAACACCTCAGTTATGTAAATCACCAATTTGGACCCCAGTGTTTTATGTTTGCTAGCAAGGTTAAAATGTCAATGCAAGGATCTGCCAATGTCTTTACAGTGGTCCAAAATCTATACAACATGAGCACTCCAGTTTTCTTTAGAAATGTGCTTAAAACATTTTTGTCTCCCAAGGTTGGAACAGAGCTCGCAGGCCAGTATGGTGTCATTCCGGGGCCGGATTTGGCACCTAGGCCCGCCAGTTGACTCGCCCTGCTCTAGGGGGTTAAACACATAGCATGCTTGGAGAATTACAACACAATTTATAAGACTATTGGGATTCCTTTTTTGAGATGATTTAGGAAAATTTGTGCTTGTTTGAAAGAAGTATAGAAGAGTTTATGACCAAAATCCAAGCCGTTGACAAGTCAAAGTTTGGAATGCATGTGTTGTTCAGATCATGTTTTTCTTTGTATTACTAATCGGTTTGGAATGTAGGGCTATATGATTTATGCGTTGACGGAATGGCAAACAAAACCATGGAATGGACCAATAAAATTGGAATCCACTAACAAACGTGGAAAGTCGTAGAAATTGACGTAATGTAATTGAACTGCTGTCATCCAGACAAGGAGCGTTTGCATTAGGAAATCGTGTTTCTGGGGACGCATACTCTTTCGCTCAATGCATGACGGTAATCCTTCCCTTGGATTGGCGCTGATTGGATTCAGTAGGCATTTAAAGTGACCAATCAGAAAGGAGGGGGTGTTGCTGTATTGTAAATGCCTGCCCCTACAGTAAGTGCCAAAAGGGAGGAACGCATAGAAAAACAAAAAACACAACGTAAGCGCAAAAAGAGTCTGCGTGAGTCCAGTATAGGCTATTTTTGTTTCTCAATGGGAAAAATAGGTTAATGTCTCTTTTTTTAATGTTAGCATTTAATGTTAGCGGTTATTAAATGAGCAGTATCCTCCGTCTATGAGTTTAGCAAAGTACGATTATCAGTCATGGTTTTAGTAAGTAAGTAAATGTTATTCATAACGGCGTGGCGCAGTGGAACAGTGGCCGTGCGCAACCCAGGGGCCCTGGTTCACACTTTACCCTTGCTCCTGATGGGTGCTGGTTAGCATCTTGCATGGCAGCTCCCTCCATCAGTGTGTGAATGTGTGTGTGAATGTGTAAATGTGGAAGTAGTGTCAAAGCACTTTGAGTACCTCGGAGGTAGAAAAGCGCTATACAAGTACACCCATTTATTTATTTAAATTATTATAAAGCGCTTTTCACAGATAAAATCACAAAGCGCTGTATAAAACATAGGTGAATTAAAACAACAATTCAATTAAAACAACAGGGGCAACATCATTAAAGGAATACACAGTTAATTAAAATGGATAGTTAAAAGGTGCATTAACTAAAAGCTTTACTAAAAAGAGAAGTTTTCAAATCTTTCTTAAGTGTCAACACAGTCAAGATCATGGAGGCCTTGGTCCAGATTTTGTCAGCTATAGCCTGGAATGCCAGGTCTCCACAGGTTTTAAAATTAGTTTTTGGGATCTTTAGAAGACCCTGGCCTGAAGACCGGAGGTTGCGCCCTGAAGAGTAGGGGCATAGCAAGTCAGTGATGTACTGAGGGGCCCCACCATGCAACGCACGGAATGTCAGAGTTAAAATTTTAAACTCAATGCGGAATTTGACTGGAAGACATTGAAGACTGGATAAAATGGGGGTGATATGGCCTATTTTGGGTGCACTGGTAAAAATTCTGGCATCTCCATTTTGTACAGTCTCTTTAGGGTTGACTTGTTAAACAAAATGAAAAGAGAATTGTAATAGTCAATACAAGACAAAATGAATGCATGAACGATCATTTCCCCACCTAGTACCAACCTCGTCACGTCCGTTGTGTCCTTGAGCAAGACACTTCACCATTGCTCCTGATGGGTGCGGGTTAGCGCCTTGCATGGCAGCTCCCTCCATCAGTGTGTGAATGTGTGTGTGAATGGGTAAATGTGGAAGTAGTGTCAAAGCGCTTTGAGTACCTTGAAGGTAGAAAAGTGCTATACAAGTACAACCCATTTATTTATTCATCATTTATTTCGAGATACAATTTTTTAAAAAGATTCTCACTTTAGAAATAATTCGGAGATGATAAAAACAGTTTTTGGTCAGTTGACGGCAGTGACCCTTTCAAAAACATAGACTGATCAAACACAACCCCAAGGTTTCTGAGGCTGGTTTTAAGAGATACACCCTGAGCACCAAAAGAGTTCTTGATCAGGGGGATCTTTTTATCGGGGACGATTATCAGAGTTTCCGTTTTGTTAGAATTCGTCTGGAGGAAATTTGAGGACAACCAATTTTACTACACGGTACGCACTCCAAGAACTCAGATGCTATCTCAGTGGAAGCATTTAAGTCTCACCTTAAAACTCATTTGTATACTCTAGCCTTTAAATAGACCTCCTTTTTAGACCAGTGGAGGGGGTCCGGTCCGATGACCATGGATGAAGTACTGGCTGTCCAGAGTCGAGACCCAGGATGGACCGCTCGTTGGGACCCAGGATGGACCGCTCGCCTGTGTATCGGTTGGGGACATCTCTACGCGGCTGATCCGCCTCCGCTTGGGATGGTTTCCTGTGGATGGGACTCTCGCTGCTGTCTTGGATCCGCTTTGAACTGAACTCTCGCGGCTGTGTTGGAGCCACTATGGATTGAACTTTCACAGTATCATGTTTGACCCGCTCGACATCCATTGCTTTCGGTCCCCTAGAGGGGGGGGGGTTTGCCCACATTTGAGGTCCTCTCCAAGGTTTCTCATAGTCATCATTGTCACTGGCGTCTCACTGGGTGTGTGTTTTCCTTGCCCTTATGTGGGTTCTTCCGAGGATGTCGTAGTCGTAGTGGTTTGTACAGTCCTTTGAGACATTTGTGATTTAGGGCTATATAAATAAACATTGATTGATTGATGGAGATGAAAAGTGAAACTCTGAATCATTGACCGAGCATAACCGTTGAATATTTCCTCCATAGAAATGATAAGAAACATTTTTAAAATTACAGATCAACCTCCCAAGCAGCATCAGATACAACACAAATAAAACAGGCCCTAGAACAGACTCTGGGCCACACCACATGACAGGTTGGACACATTGGACATTACATCATTAAAAGCCCAATGATTGTGATTTCAAACAGTAAAACTGATCGTTGGGTGTTTTACCACAATTTATCATTCATAGCTTTTATATCCCGAATCACTGAGGGACAAAAAGCATTTCAGCTTTCGATTTAATTAAACAAAATGTTTAAGCCAAAATTTACAAGGGTATGAACAATGTTGGCAGCACGGTGGGGAAGGGGTTAGTGCATCTGCCTCACAATACGAAGCTCCTGGGCTCGATCCTGCGCTCGGGATCATTCTGTGTGGGGTTTGCATGTTCACTTCATGGGTTCCCTCCGGGTACTCCGGCTTCCTCCCACCTCCAAAGACATGCACCTGGGGATAGGTTGATTGGCAACACTAAATCGGCCCTAGTGTGTGAATGTGAGTGTGAATGTTGTCTGTCTATCTGTGTTGGCCCTGCGATGAGGTGGCGACTTGTCCTGGGTGTACACCGCCTTCCGCCCAAATTCAGCTGAGATAGGCTCCAGCATCCCCCGCGACCTCGAACGGGACAAGCGGTAGAAAATGTGTTTGACTGTACTGTAGCAGAATCAGCTTTATTGGCCAAGAATGTTTAAAGGGGAACATTATCACAATTTCTGAAGGGTTAAAACCAATAAAATCAGTTCCCAGTGGCTTATTTTATTTTTTTAAGTTTATCTCAAAATTTTACCTATCACGCAATATCCTGAAAAACGGCTTCAAAGTGCCTGATTTAACCGTTGTTATATCCACCCGTCCATTATTCTGTGATGTCACAGTGTGACCACACAGAAACAAACATGGTGGATAGCACTGAAAGGTATAGCGATATTAGCTAGGATTCAGACTCGGATTTCAGCACCGTAAGCGATTCAACAGATAACGCATGTATTGAAACGGATGGTTGGAGTGTGGAGGCAGGTACCGAAAATGAAATTAAAGAAGAAACAGAAGCTTTTGAGCCGTATCACGACAGACAGCAGCACTGGAGCAAGCGCGGACGAATTCGGCAATCGCCTTCTAACCAACGATTGGTATGTGTTTGTTTAGCATTAAATGTGGGTGGAGGGAAAGGCTGGATGCAAATATAGCTACAAATGAGGCATAATGATGCAATTTGTACATACAGCTAGCCTAAATAGCATGTTAGCATTGATTAGCTTGCAGTCATACCGTGACCAAATATGTCTGATTAGCACACTCCACATAAGTCAATAACATCAACAAAACTCACCTTTGTGATTTCGTTGACTTTATTGTTGGAAATCCATCTGCTTTGAGTGTCGCAGGATATCCACAGATTCTTGCCATCTCTGTCGTAGCATAGCTGTCGTCGGTACAGTGTGCAGAACAAACGAGGGACTTTCGCATCTTTTGACCACTGGTGCAACTTGAATCCGTCTCTGTTCGTGTTGTTACACCCTCCGACAACACACCGACGAGGCATGATGTCTCCAAGGTACCGGAAAACAGTCGAAAAAACGGAAAATAACATAGCTGATTTGACTTGGTGAGTGTAATGTGTTTGAGAAAATGGCGGGTCGCTTCACGATGTGACGTCACGGGTCAAAGGTCATTGCTCCGACAAGTGAACAATTGAAAGGCATTTAAATCGCCAAATTCACCCTTTTAGAGTTCGGAAATCGGTTAAAAAAAGATATGGTCTTTTTTTTGCAACATCAAGGTATATATTGACGCTTTCATCGGTCTGGTGATAATGTTCCCCTTTAAGATAAAATGAATTTGACTTGTTGGACTGTTTTGGTCCACATTAGGAAACATATTTGCACACATTCGCTCCAATTTCATCCATCCATCCATCTTTTTCCGGTAATCTGAGGTCGGGTCGCGGGGGTATCAACCTAAACAGGGAAGCCCAGACTTCCCTCTCCCCAGCCACTTCCCAGGCCAGCCGGGAGACATAGTCTTCCCAACGTGTCCTGGGTCTTCCCCGTGGCCTCCTACCGGTTGGACGTGCCATCCTGACCAGATGCCCGAACCACCTCATCTGGCTCCTCTCGATGTGGAGGAGCAGTGGCTTTACTTTGAGTTCCTCCCGGATGACAGAGCTTCTCACCCTATCTCTAAGGGAGAGCCCCGCCACACGGCGGAGGAAACTCATTTCGGCCGCTTGTACCCGTGATCTTATCCTTTCGGTCATGACCCAAAGCTCATGACCATAGGTGAGGATGGGAACGTAGATCGACCGGTAAATTGAGAGCTTTGCCTTCCGTCTTAGCTCCTTCTTCACCACAACGGATCGATACAGCATCCGCATTACTGAATACGCCGCACCGATTCTCCTGTCGATCTCACGATCCACTCTTCCCTCACTCCTGAACAAGACTCATAGGTACTTGAACTCCTCCACTTGGGGCAGGGTCTCCTCCCCAACCCGGAGATGGCACTCCACCCTTTTCCGGGAGAGAACCATGGACTCGGATTTGAAGGTGCTGATTCTCATTCCGGCCGCTTCACACTCGGCTGCAAACCGATCCAATGAGAGCTGAAGATCCCGGCCAGATGAAGCCATCAGGACCACATCATCTGCAAAAAGCAGAGACCAAACCGATTCATCACATTTTAAATGTTATCTTATTTTCAGACGTAAAAATCCACATCTCTGTTTGTACATGATTACCAGTCTGATAGTTACGTTCCCCGAGGCGTTACACAGATGCAGACATGACTCACCTGTGGAAAAGCACTGTCAGAACAAGGTTAATCTTGTACTTGGATAGCTCGAGACAGCGTTATTGTTCTATTTTAAGTCACGGTACTTCCCATATGGAACGCGCAACTCTCAGAGCAGGCAGAAGAATTCGCACACACGTCAACACACGCCCTTCATGTTCAAAGACACGTTGGCTGCGAGTGTAAAATGATTGCTCTATGGTTTGAGACAATTATGGTTTGCGTTATGAAGCCATAAGAATCTTGGCGTTAACCCCCGAGGCGTTTTCTTCTTTTTTTTTTTTTTTTGTCTTCGTGATTTTAATGTGAGAGCGCAGCCTTACAGTCTGAAACTGTACAAAAAAAAAAAAAAAGAAGGATCACACTTGGCTTTAAATCTTCAGTTATCTGTTTTTACGCCTAGGAAACAAAATAATTACACGTTTTACATATTTTATTCCCTCATAAGTTACACTGCATACAAACCATCTGGCACATTAGTGGCCAATTAAGCTTGGTTAAGCAAAGGGTCAATATTTATAATTAGGAATTAGCTCAGCTCCATGACACCAGTCGCAGTTACAGCTTTCGGGAAGAAACGGTCAAGAATACGTAAACAGTTTCCAGTCACACTGGTGTCACATTTATGAGTTACCAGCAGGGCCGCCTAAATGCACGGGCTCCCACCCAATCAGGAGCCCCGATTTGGACGGCGGAATGCAATGTTTGGTGTTCATAGCTGCCGATCACAGACAGCTGTGCATTGTGTAGTGATTGTGTACTCTCTCACTCGGCTGTGTTGGTTTTTCCTACTGCTCCGATCTGGGGCGCAAAGCCAGGTTGCCGGTGTGAAAGGCAAGCGTGCTGACTACTGAGCTAATAGCAATTGCGATCGCGAGGTCTATTCTTGATGTTGACTGACAGCCTTGAGCATATTATAGAAAATCATCATGGCCATGCTCCCTCCACACCAGCGGACGATGGCGTGGAACACCACAGAGGCCACCACAGTGTATATGTTTCTTTTAGTTTTTATTCATAGCTGTATGTAGAAGTGTCTGGTTGTATCCACTGCTTTAATGTCTTTCACGTCCTTTTAGTTCTTTGATGTTTGATGTTTGATGTTTCTCTCTTACAAACATGTGAGAGGGATGTGTACTATGGCTATGAGTTGTTGTTTTTTTCCCTTGGCCTCAGTCTGGACCCCCAGGCTTAGACCGATTTTTTTTTCAATCTTATTTTATTATTTTTTTCTACCATTCCCCCCCAATTGTTCACTTGTATCTCACCTTTTTTGTAAGGGGCGCTGGAAGCCGGCAGACCCATCAGCGATCCTGTTCTGTCTCCCTGCAATGTTTGTCTGATCTTGAATGGGATTGTGCTGAAAATGTAAATTTTCCTGAATGAACTCTCCTGAAGGAATAAATAAAGTACTATCTAATATAATCTAAAAAATGTGTTTTAAACAATTAAAGTCTGCCTCACAATAGGAAGGTCCTGCAGTCCTGGGTTCAATCCCAGGCTCGGGATCTTTCTGTGTGGAGTTTGCATGTCCTCCCCACTCCGGCTTCCTCCCACTTCCAAAGACATGCACCTGGGGATAGGTTGATTTGCAACACTAAATTGGGTCTAGTGTGTGAATGTGATTGTGTGGCCCTGCGATGAGGTGGCCACTTGTCCAGGGTTTACCCGCCTTACGCCTGAGATGGGCACCAGCGCCCCCCGCGACCCCAAAGGGAATAAGCGGTAGAAAATGGATGGATGGAAGTTAAAGTACCAATGATTGTCACCGACACCCTAGGTGTGGCAAAATTATTCTCCGCATTTGACCCATCACTCTTGATCACCACCTGGGAGGTGAGGGGAGCAGTGGACAGCAGCGGTGGCCGCGCCCGGGAATAATTTTTGGTGATTTAGCCCCCAATTCCAACCCTTAAAGGGGAACATTATCACCAGACCTTTGTGAGAGTTAATATATACCTTGATGTTGCAGAAAAAAAACCATATGTTTTTTTAACCGATTTCCGAACTCTAAAAGGGTTTTTTTTGGCGATTGAAACGCCTTTTAATTGTTCGCTGTCGGAGCAACGACCTTTCACCCGTGACATTACAACGGGAAAGTAATCCGCCATTTTCTCAAACACATTACACACACCAAGTCAAATCAGCTCTGTTATTTTCCGTTTTTTCGACTCTTTTCCGTACCTTGGAGACACCATGCCTTGTCAGTGTGTTGTCGGAGGGTGTAACAACACGATCAGGGACGGATACAAGTTGACTTACGTGGAGTGTGCATCGATTAGCATGGCATGCTAATTGATGCTAACATATTGCATCATAATGGCTCATTTGTAGCTATATTTGCATCCAGCCTTTCCCTCCACCCACATTTATTGCCGAACAAACACATACCAATCGACGGATTCAAGTACACCAGTGGTCAAAAGATGCGAAAGTCCCTCGTTTGTTCTGCACATTTTACCGACGACAGCTATGCAACGACAGAGGCACAGAGATGGAAAGAATGTGTTGATATCCTGCGACACTCAAAGCAGATACATTTTCCAACGATAATGAACAAAGGTGAGTTTTGTTGATGTCATTGACTTATGTGCTAATCAGACATATTTGGTCACGGCATGACTGCCAGTTAATCAACATGCTATTAAGGCTAGCTGTCATTCTGCCTCATTTGTAGCTATATTTGCATCCAGCCTTTCTCTCCACCCACATTTAATGCCAAACAAACACTTACCAATCGACAAATTTAAGTTGCTCCAGTGGTCAAAAGATCGTTAGTTAGAAGGCAATCCCCGAATTCGTCCTTTGTCTGTCGTGATATGGCTCAATAGCTTCAGTTTCTTCTTCAATTTCGTTTTCGCTATCTGCCTCCACACTCCAACCATCCGTTTCAATACATGCGTAATCTGTTGAATCGCTTAAACCGCTGAAATCCGAGTCTGAATCCGAGCTAATATCGCTATATCTTTCTGTTCTATCTGCCAAGTTTGTTTGTATTGGCCTCACACAGTGACGTCACAGGAAAATGGGAGGGTAGATCTACAGAGAGCAAAAATTGGGCACTTTAAAGCCTTTTTTAAGGATATTCCATGATGGTTAAAAAAAAATTTAAAACATCGAAAAATAAAATAAGCCACTGGGAACTGATTTTTATTGGTTTTAAACCTTCTGAAATTTTGATAATGTTCATCTTTATTGCTGAGTGCCAAGCAGGGAGATAATTGGTCCCATTTTTATAGTCTTTGGTCAGGGTTTGAACTCACAACCTACCAATCTCAGGGCGGACACTCTAAGCCACTGAGTAGGCTTTCATACTCAATACTTTCATTAACATGAAAGTATTGAGATAACAGGACTGTGATTTTTTTTCCGCAATTCTCAGAATGAGTATTTTGTTTGATTGCACTTTACTGTGATTAGTCTGCTCCGAGTCAGCATTTTATTAAAGCCTCACTCTTGTGTTGCTGTCTGCATCTGGCTTCCAACTTGTTAAACGAATCTTGCGTCAAAATACAAAAATATGTCAATAATAATACGTTAACGCTGCCAGTCTCGTTTTTGTCAGATGAAGCATACCCACTCAAATAATTAACCCTAATTTTAGATGATGAATTCAAATGAGAGCCAAGAATGTCAACAAAGTTAGAAGAGGCCAACACAACTAACAAGTCTGCGCAGGAGTCAGCGTATTCCCACCAGAAGAATTTGGAGTCGTCCTCCTACATAAGTCTATCCTCTTTGTGCAGTACACTATTATGTGACGTCCACTCACAAATGATCCATCCATTTTCTACTGTGGGTGCTGCAGCCTATCCCAGCTGCATTCTAGCAGCAGGTGGGGTCCAGACGCCACCTCATAGCAGGGCCAACACAGATAGACAGACAACGTCCTACGTCCATCTATTTCCTACCGCTTGTCCCTTTTGAGGTCGCTGGAGCCTATCTCAGCTGCATTCGGGCGGGAGGCGGGGTGCACGCTGGACAAGTCGCCACCTCATCGCAGTAGACGGACGACGTTCACACTCAAATTCACACACTTGGGCCAAATTAGTGTTGCCAATCAACCTATCCCCAGGTGCATGTCTTTGGAGGTGGGAAGAAGCTAGAGTCCCGGGAGAACATGCAAACTCCACACAGAGGGAGCCCGAGCCCGGGGATCTAACCCAGGACCTTCTTATTGTGAGGCTTATATGTCGGCTGCTGACAACTGCAGTCCAGCTTGACAATGTCTATTTCCTAGCTCAGGGGTAGGGAACCTATGGCTCTAGAGCCAGATGTGGCTCTTTTGATGACTGCATCTGGCTCTCTGATTAATCTGAGCTGACGTTGCTCCACTTGTAATCACAGTGTTAAAAATAACGTTCAAAAACATTCTCATGCATTTTTAATCCATCCATCCGTTTTCTACCGCACCTATTCAAGAAGTTGCGTTAATGGTAAGAAGTTATTTATTTATTATTGGTTAGTGTGGAGCTTGCCCTCCTGGGGGTTCTTCAGACCCCCCAAGCACCGACATGAGAGCCTGTTTCAGGGTTACAATATTGTTTTATTTTTCAATAAGTCTCTCAGTTGCTTTCCAGCAATAGTATTTCCAGCCCCAACCCAGTCTCTCCTCCTGGCTGCTGCTTATAACAGAGCAACAGGTAATTAGATAACAAGGCCCAGGTGGGCCTCTACACACCTGTCGGTGCAGGCCCGCAGGCCACACCCCCTCCACAGTTAGCTTCAGAATAACAATGTTATTACAAATAATAAGAGACCTAGTATACTCTAGAAATGTTGGTCTCACTTAAAAATGCACGTTTAGTTGTGTTCAGTGTTAAAAAAAATATTATATGGCTCTTACGGAAATATATTTTAAAATATTTGGCTTTTTGGCTCTAAAAGCCAAAAAGGTTCCCGACCCCTGTCCTAGCTGGTTGGCGCCATCTGATTCTCTTTATTGATGTGCGTATCGATACTGAAATATCAATACTACCGATTCCATGTATGCTTTAATATCGGTTCTCCATTCAAAATATCGATACTTTTGATACTTTAGTTCAGGGTTGTCCAAATGTTTTTTCACCAAGGGCCACATACTGATTGTATGTACTGAAGTATTTTAAAAGGTGAAAAGTTAAAGTAGCAATAATTGTCACACACACTCTAGGTAAAATCAACCTCTGCGTTTGACCCATCCCCTTGTTCCACCCCCTGGGAGGTGAGGTGAGCAGTGATCATCAGCGGTGGCCATGCTCGGGAATCCTTTTGGTGATTTAACCCCTTAATGCTGAGTGCCAAGCAGGGAGGTAATGGGTCCCATTTTTATAGTCTTTGGTATGACTCGGCTGGGGTTTGAACTCAAGACCTACCGATCTCAGGGCGAATACGCTAACCACTAGCTTTGTATTATTGGTAACTGAGGGATCCATCCATCCATCCATTTTTTTACCGCTTATTCCCCTTTGGGGTAGCGGGGGGCGCTGGTGCCTATCTCAGCTACAATCGGGCGGAAGGCGGGGTACACCCTGGACAAGTCGCCACCTCATTGCAGGGCCAACACAGATGGACAGACGACATTCACACTCACATTCACACACTAGGGAAGGGGTAGGGAGTCTATGGCTCTCGAGCCAGAAGTGGCTCTTTTGATGACTGCATCTGGCTCTCAGATAAATCTTAGCTAACGTTGCTTAACACGATAAGTAATTATTAATTCCAGTGTTAAAAATAACGTTCAAAATATAAAACATTCTGTGACAGACTCTTGCCGTCGTGCGGGTTCCCATGACCATCAAGGAAGGATAGGCTTGAGCAGGTTTGACTCTTGTTTATTTCTCAATAAAAGCTTGTCTGCGGTCGGGTCATTTTTCAGCTCCTTCCTCCAATGCTCGCTCTTCGGTCGCTTTTCAGCCGCCCCCGTCGTCGTTGTCCACGTCTTGCTCTCTTTCGCTTTCGCTCTTCAGGCACTGCTGCAAGCTCTCCAACTCCTTCTGCCTCACCCTCCTCTACTGCTGCCCTTTTATCCAGCGAGAGGAGATTCATTGATCGTGTATAAGTGCGCGATCCACGCACCTGAACTCGATTGTGTCGTCGCTCCTGGCATATCCCGTCGCTCCCGGCATATCCCGTCTCTCCGCTCGGTCGCCGTCCCCGCCTCCTCCGCCTCTCCACACATTCTCATACATTTTAATCCATCCGTTTCTATCGCACCTGTTCAAAAAGTTGCATTAATGGTGAAAAGTATTTTATTTATTATTGGTTACCTTCAAAATAACAACGTTATTTAAAAGAATAAGAGATGCACGCATTTAGTTGTTGTAATCTGGTAAAGTCCAAATAAAAGAGGAGGCGTAGAATCCTTTTACCAGAGCGTGGGACACGATGTACAAGGGTACAGGGTGTACGTGTTTCTCCTCATTGAGCTAAATTGAATCCAGTCTCTGTTTAATTCCTTGCTTCTTGTCTGTTTAATAGATGTCAACAGTGTTTGAACCTGTTGTATTCAGTGTTAAAGATATTATAAGGCTCTCATGGAAATACTTTTTAGAATATTTGGCTTGGATGGCTCTCTCAGCCAAAAACGTTCCCGACCCCTGCACTAGGGACCATTTAGTGTTGCCCGGTAACTGAGGAGATTATTATTAATTATCCGGAACATTTTCAGCCTTTTCCCATTACATTATTCTATTTTCTTACATTAAACTATTGATTTTTCCCCCATTTATGAATAAAATACAAATATTACTAATAGGATTGTGTAACTGCAGAACCTAGTGTTTCAAAATTCTGCCTGTCTGAAAATATTACACATTGACAGTGTTTATTATGGTTGTTGTAATTTTTAGTATGAATTTACTTTATGATTAACAAACTAAACTTTATTTCTGTTTAAAGTATTTTAAGTAAACATATTAATACATATATAGACATATATGCATATATATATATATATATATATATATATATATATATATATATATATATATATATATATATATATATGTATGCACAGTCCATGTCCCAATGGACACACATTAATTTGGGACCCAGGGAGGACCACTCCAAATGCATCAGTTGGTGACATCTCTGCGCTGCTGACTTATCTCCATTCAAGATGATCCCCTGCTGGTCTCCCAATGGACTGGACTTGCACATGAAGTCGGGACCCGGGGTGGACCACTCCTTATGCATCAGTTGGTGACGTCTCTGCGCCCCCCCGTGTCTTCATGCAAGAGGATCCCCTGCTGGCTCCACTGTGCACTGGACTCTAACATTATTAACTGTATCCACTTGGCATCCATTGCACCGATTACCCAGTGTGTATGTGGGGGGCGGGGTGGGGTCCCTTCTAAGGTTTCCTGTTGTTTCCATTACATCCACAGTCACTGTCCAAACGTACATACACACGTACTGTACATATGCAAGCACATTTACATACATACATACAAACCCCGTTTCCATATGAGTTGAAAAAGTTGTGTTGGATGTAAACATACACGGAATACAATGATTTGCAAATCCTTTTCATCCCATATTCAATTGAATGCACTACAAAGACAACATATTTGATGTTCAAACTCATAAACTTAGTTTTTTTTTTGCAAATAATAATTAACTTAGAATTTCATGGCTGCAACACGTGCCAAAGTAGTTGGGAAAGGGCATGTCCACCACTGTGTTACATCACCTTTTCTTTTAACAACACTCAATAAACGATTTGGAACTGAGGAAACTAATTTTTGAAGCTTTGAAAGTGGAAATCTTTCCCATTCTTGTTTTATGTAGAGCTTCAGTAGTTCAACAGTACGGGGTTTCCGCTGTCGTATTTTACCCTTCATAATGCACCACACATTTCGATGGGGGACAGGTCTGGACTGCAGGCGGGCCAGGAAAGTACCCGCACTCTCTTTTTACAAAGCCACGCTGTTGTAACACTTGTCTTGCTAAAATAAGCAGGGGTTGTCCATTACAACGTTGCTTGGATGACAAAATATGTTGCTCCAAAACCTGTATGGACCATTCAGCATTATTGGTGCCTTCACAGATATGTAAGTTACCCATGCCTTGGGCACTAATACACCCCCATACCATCACAGATGCTGGCTTTTGAACTTTGCGCCTATGACAATCCGAATGGTTATTTTTCCTGTTTGTTCTGGAGGACACCACGTCCTCTGTTTCCAAATATAATTTGAAATGTGGACTCGTCAGACCACAGAACACCTTTCCACTTTGCATCAGTCCATCTTAGGTGAGTTCGGGCCCAGCCAAGCCGGCGGCATTTCAGGATATTGTTGATAAATGGATTTGGCTTTGCATAGTAGAGTTTGAACTTGCACTTACAGATGTAGCGACTAACTGTAGTTACTGACAGTAGTTTTATGAAGTGTTCCTGAGCCCATGTGGTGATATCCTTTTTACACTGATGCAGTACCGCCTGAGGGTTCAAAAATCCGTAATATCATCGATTACGTGCAGTGATTTCTCCAGATTCTCTCAACTTTTTGATGATTTTATGGACCGTAGATGGTAAAATCCCTAAATTTCTTGCAATAGTTCGTTGAGAAATGTTGTTCCAAAACTGTTCGACAATTTGCTTACAAAGTGGTGACCCTCGCCCCATCCTTGTTTGTGAATTACTTAGCATTTCATGGAAGCTGCTTTTATACCTAATCATGGCACCCACCTGTTCCCATTTAGCCTGCACACCTGTGGGATGTTCCATATAAGTGTTTGATGAGCATTCCTCAACTTTATCAGTATTTATTGCCACCTTTCCCAACTTCTTTGTCACATGTTGCTGGCATCAAATTCTAAAGTTAATGATTATTTGCAAAAAAAAAAATGTTTATCAGTTTGAACATGAAATATGTTGTCTTTGTAGCATATTCAACTGAATATGGGTTGAAAATGATTTGCAAATCATTGTATTCCATTTATATTTACATCCAACACAATTTCCCAACTCATATGGAAACGGGGTTTGTACATGCATGCAAATAATACTATTTCATCTAACATATGTACATGTTGTGTGTGTCGCCCCTACCCTCCCCCAGGGAAAACTGGGTAAAACAAGGCACACACTGATAAAGCTTAACCTATTTTTACCATAACAATGTATAAGATTAAAGTAGTCCGCTATTATTTCTTCCCCTCTCTTTATGTGCTTACTTTTGTATTTCAAATTTCAAATTGTATTGTTGTATTGTTGACAATAGAGGTAATTTTTTATAATGATTCATTATGAATAGTGCTATATCTATTGATATTTGTATTGCTCCATTTGTAATGCAATAGTGTTCATTGTCATGTCTGTGTTATTACTATATCAGTAACTGCTTCTTTGCTATAATTTTTGGTATCATATGTGTACATGTTGTATTTTCTGATGTTGTTCTGTTATTGTTGTTTTTGTTATTGTCTCTCTGTCTTATCCCCCTCTTGTCTTTTCCTTATTTCTATCCACTCCTGCATCAAACATTAAATACATCCATTTAATAAAGTTAAATATAAAAGAGGCAACAAGCCAAATATCCTACACTTGTCTTTTGTTAAGTAAATCTGTACAGCAGATATGGACATCTACATCAACAATATGATTTGCCTGAGTGGCTGGACGGACACGTTAAAAAAAAACCATTATCACTAATGTTCAGTTGATATAATTTGACCTTGACATTCAAATATGCCACGGTTGCATCTTGAGAAAAAAACACAAACACCCAAAACACCTTTAAGCCCGTTATGGTTGATTGGTTGGTGTCAGTTAATGTCAAACATGCATACAATTACATTTTAATACATTACATACACTGTGACTGTAGTGCTCTGCTTGCCGTGTTCACCTCGATCTGAATTGGAAGTAAATTACTTACTGGACACAACTTCATCTCTTCTAGAAGAACTCTCATTCAACCCTTTTTCGATTACGCTTGCCCCTCCTGGTACCCCAGCACCTCCAAAACCCTCAAATCTAGACTCCAAACATCCCAGAACAAGCTAGTCCGGTTACTTTTAGACCTCCACCCCAGATCACACCTCACTCCAACCCACTTCTCCAAAGTGGGCTGACTCAGGGTGAAGGACAGAGTAAAACAACTTGCACTCAGCCTAGTCTATGAAATCCACTACACCTCCCTGATACCGAAGTACATGTCAAACTACTTCCTTAAGTAGTTTTATTTTGGTTTCATCTGACCACATGACATTTTCCCAATCCTCTGCTGTATCATCCATGTATCCATTTTGGTATGAGCTCAACTTCTTGTGTTTGGAAAAAGAAGAATACTGAGTTGCATCCCAAGAACACCACACCTACTGTGCAGCATGGGGGATGGAATCATCATGCTTTGGGGCGTTTTTTCTGCTAAGGGGACAGGACAAATGATCCGTGTTAAGGAAAGAATGAATGGGGCCATGTATCGTGAGATTTCGAGCCAGAACCTCCTTCCATCAGTGAGAGCTTTGAATGGTTGACCAAATACTTATTTTCCACCATAATTTACCAATATATTCTTTAAAATTCCTACAATGTGAATTCCTAGATTATTTTTTCACAGTCTGTCTCTCACAGTTGAAGTGTACCTATGATGAAAATTACAGACCTCGGTCATCATTTTAAGTGGGAGAACTTGCACAATCGGTGGCTGACTAAATACTGTTTTTTCCCACTGTATATATATATATATATATATATATATACATATATATATATATATATATATATATATATATGTATATATATATATATATATATGTATATATATATATATATATACATATATATATATTCCTCGCGCACTAATTGACTGAAAGAGCGCACACTTTGCCGATGTTGTCACGCATTTTCGATGGGAAAATTAGTTTTAAGACAACATGATTTGCCTGACCGGCTGGGAGACACCGAGAGTAACAAGTAACAAAATGGATTAGAAAAGACGGATTTAAAAAAAATTAAAAAATTAAAATGTTTTTTTTTTTTTTTTTTTCTAAACGTGGGACTTGCTGCAGGCCAGATTTTGGACAGTGGTGGGCTCGTGGGCCGTAGTTTTGGGACCTCAGATCTTAATTGGCTCTTTGAATGGCAAAAGATACTGATCCCAGAACCATGTATATCAAATATTTCCGGATGGTTCAACCGCCACCCGCCCGAATCTAATTAAAATCAATTTTTTCATCATGTCACCCGCCCGACCCGTGGTTTATCCGCGGAGTCCGCGGATGAGACCGCAAACCGCGCATCTCTTATTCACGGGGAGAACATGCAAACTCCACGCAGCAAGATCCTGACCCCGGGATTGAACCCAGGACTACTCAAGATCTTCTTATTGTGAAGCAGATGCACTAACCCCTCTTCCACACACCTGAGCCATCATAGATTAATCACATCTTTAATGGACAAGTGAAAGTAAACAATGTGATAAAGGACTGTGGAGAGATGGAACCGATGAGCCGACAGCGGGCTGGGAGAAATGGTTGTCCTGACCAAGATGGCGGCCAGGAGGTGGGGCATGCAGCAGAGCGGAGAGGCGGGGCACGCCTGGAGCGACACTGCAGCCATCTGTGTCAGGTGCGTACACCACACACCTGCACTCAATCGTTACATCTTCTGCTGCAGCATAAAAAGGGGGAGGAAGGACCAGTCGTGGGAGAAGTAGGAGAGGAAACACACGACGACAATGACCACGAGAGCGACGAGATCAACCCAGAGCGAGATGCCACCCCCTGGAAGACGCAGCCACCGGCCACCGAAAGGTGCGCAGCGACGAGCACCCTTTTTATGCTGCAGCAGAAGATGTAACGATTGAGCGCAGGTATGTGGTGTACGCACCTGCTGATGGCTGCAGTGTCGCTCCAGGCGTGCCCCGCCTCTCCGCTCTGCTGCATACCCCGCCTCCTGGCCGCCATCTTGGTCAGGAAAACCATTTCTCCCAGCCCGCTGTTCGGTTCATCGGCTCCATCTCTCCACAAGGACATTTTACATCAATCCAACTAAGGATGTAGATATCCGGACTCCTCACTCTTTTGCCTTCACTTTCATCCTCCATTCATTTTTGGTGACTTTTTATACTGTAGACCTAGACGTTGAGTCCGCGACATACATTGCGGACAATAACTGATACTGTCTGCTTTGCCTGTCCAAAAGCATTCACCGTTTTCCGTAGTCTTCACTCGACGGCCAGGTAATACAAAGTACACGCTACCTTTTTTTATCACATCCACGGGAGCCCGCATTTTCGTTGTCTCTCTTTCGACCGATGGACAAAGTTTTTCGGTAAGTAGAATCACAGCTGACATGGACATTGGAAAGTTCTCTTGCCGTCTGAGATGTGTTGTATCCCAAATAGCTGCAATAGCTTTCTCTTAAGGCAGGGGTGGGAACCTATGGCTCTCGAGCCAGATGTGGCTCTTTTGATGACTGCATCTGGCTCTCAGATAAATCTTAGCTGATATTGCTTAACACGATAAGTAATGAATAATTCCTCTGGTAATCACGATGTTAAAAATAACGTTCAAAATAGAAAACATTTTCATGCATTTTAATCCATCCATCCGTTTTCTACCCCACCTGTTCAAGAAATAACAATGTTATTAAAAAGAATTAGAGACTTATTATACTTTAAAAATGTTGGTTTAACTTAAAAAATGCACGCATTTAGTTGTAATCAGTGTTAAAAAATATGATATGGCTCTCATGGAAATACATTTTAAAATATCAGGCTTGCATGACTCTCAGCCAAAAAGGTTCCTGACCCCTGTCTTAAGGTATTGATGTGTGATTTCCACAAGCGTCTATACAGACAAAAGGAGAAACACGGGCATGTCTGGATGACTCGCCTCCATATTTCCAGTGGTTAGCTCTAAGTTGGGAAACCGCTTTATTATGAAGCTGGCTGTGACGCGTTCTTTCTGGCGTCATTTCCTCTACGAACTCAGTTTGTAAAAGATCAATGAGTCCATACAAAGCTAAGAGCCGGAGATTCAAGAAATAGGCGGCGCACCTACTTTTGTAGAGAATTATCCAAGGAGGGGGACCTTAAATTATGAATTAATGTGGCCGAAACGGGGCTTAGGCTAAATAACTATTTGTTTTAGGGGTTATCCGGCTTAGTGTAGACATTGCCTAAGGAGAAGACTTATTGTATGTTTCAACATGAACATTCTGCTACTTTCAATCTACTTTGATGAAAAAGAAACTTCCAAACAGGCTTTGAGAGACTCTCCAAATAAGCTGCAATACTCTCGCCTGCACCAATGACAGTCGGCTGTTTTGGATAAGATCCCAGTCGGACCCCCAGCTGATGGGACAATCTGACAAGCAAGAGTTTTTGCTTTGTGTCATAAGAAAGGCGCAACGTTATCTCGTTTTTTCATCCTTGTTTAACAACAGATAAGGAAGTAATTGTCACGCTTGGGTCACATTTTACTGCATGGATCGTTCTCCCAAGATGCAGCAGGAACTCCGGAGGCAAAATGTAGGTAAGGAAATTATTTACTCCTCATAAATCATTCAAAATACCAAAAGACAAGATATAAGAACAAAAGAGACGCGTGCCGAGCGCATGGTGAGCTTAGGCAAAACTTAGCACAGGAATCGTGAGCAAAGGAGTAAGAAATCATCAAACGTAACTGTTGGTTAAAGCAAACAAGACAGCCAGACAGGAATAAGTAGCTTTCTAATTAGTGCCCAGGAGCTGGTGAGCGTCCCGAACACTAATCAGAGGCAGGTGAAAACAATCTGCAGTCATGGCAACTACAACACAAACCCAGGGTTGCTCAAAACAGGAACTGAGGGAGTCAAAAACTGAACAGGCATGATCCGGGCAGAGGCCCTTGCGTCATTTCTTGTTTCAGGTCTGATTCCATAGTTTATGCTAGTTGTTTCATGCCACAGTTTCATGTTTGTTTCTTGCTATGCCATAGTCTATGCTAACTATTTACTTTAACTCCAAGTGCGATCAGCCTTTTTTTCCGTTTTTGTATCTTTTTGAGTGAAGATTATTAAACATGTTCCTACCTGCAAGCCTTGTCCGGAATAGTCCGTTTGCATCCTGGGAGAAAAAACCTCGCAGTAAACTGCTAAAACCACATCATGACAGATTGTGTTTGATTACAGTAAGTATGTTTATCCTGCCACTTCATTTTACACATTATAACATTTTTAAGCTTTTTTATTTTTTGAACATATACCAAAATTATATCGTACCATGGACTTAATAAAGGGATAATATCATACCGTGAGATTTGATACCGTTACATCTCTATAAAATATATTATAACTCCACGAGTGTTAGGTTTCACATTGGATCAATCTGTAAGTGTGGGCTGATATTTAAAGATAATGTCCCAACAAAAATGATACTATTAACAGAGGTGTGATACCACCAAGTCAGTTACGACTGCTTATACGGGTTTCTGTACGAACGTTTTTAAACTATAGTTGTGTGGGTGGAGATTTTTTTAATCGACATGCGTCTTTTAAAGTAACCATGTTCGTATGGACGTGGCCTGAAATGACTTTTGGAAAATGTTTACTGCGAAAACATATAAGACATATCAATAAATAATCTATATACAATAACACCGTATTTCAATATATATTTTCTTGAACTCAATTGTTGTGGCTGTTATTAAATGATAAATGGGTTGTACTTGTATAGCGCTTTTCTACCTTCAAGGTACTCAAAGCGCTTTGACACTACTTCCACATTTACCCATTCACACACATTCATACACTGATGGAGGGAGCTGCCATGCAAGGCGCTAACCAGCACCCATCAGGAGCAAGGGTGAAGTGTCTTGCTCAAGGACACAACGGACGTGACAAGGTTGGTACTAGGTGGGAATTGAACCAGTGACCCTCGGGTTCCGCACGGCCACTCTTCCACTGCGCCACACCGTCCCTTATTCACACCACTAGGCCATGTCCACACAAACACAGATACTTAAAAAAAACGCATAGACCAGGTTAAAAAGAGCTCCATCCACACGAATATAGTTTAAAAAATATCTCTGTTTGCAAAAACACGCATTGACTGACTGTCAGGCGTATTCTGTCCAATTAGACGCCAGGAAAAGTAGCCACTTCTGACATAGTGGGATTATGCCTCAGTTAATATGATAATGTTGATTGTGATACATTATATTTTCCGGACTATAGAGTGCACCGGTATATAAGCCGCAGCCACAACATTTTAGGGAACAAATGTTTGCCCATACATTAACCGCAACGGACTATAAGCCGCAGATATATACGTTCTGGAATGAGTTATTTACACAGAAAGGTTTTGCAGATGTCAGCAAAGACAATTCCAGAAATTAGCTACACCGTTTTATAAGCCGCAGGGTTCAAAGCTAAGTAAAAAAATTGCGGTTTGTTGTCCGAAATTTACGGTACTCGACGTACAATGACATGTACGTTATCTTTAAAATCAGCCCACACTTACAGAGTCCAGGAAACATCAACAATCGTGTGTAACATTATTTATTGCTCTTTGTTTCATAGTTTTACTTTTGTAGCTGTATGTAGAAATACCGCTTCTGAAGTTGCAGCTGGTTGCATCAGCTCTTGCACTTTTAATTTTTTTTTATTTTGCCTATCGTTTAGTTATTATGAAAGACAAATAGGCGTATGTATTATTTTGTATGCACTCTAACTCGAACGTAATGAACGTAAATTACAATCCCGCTTACAACAAAGCCAAAGGGAGGTTCTCTTTTACGCCCAGACTGCTCTCTAAATGACGATCGAAGAAGTGTCAACAATACTCCATTTACATTTCGTGACTTAAATCTTAACGAAGTATTACTAATATTGTTATTATAAACCCTACCACAGACAAACTATTAATAGCAGTGCATTGTCACAGAGAGCTAACAAGCTTGTCGTTACTATGTTGACATCATTGGCTGGTGAGCTGCTTTCCGAGCCTCCGAGCTCATGAAATCTAATTCTAGAACATAAATAATGCCTCTCACCTTAATTATAAAATAATGTGGACATAAACTGAGGAGTTAGTTAACTTTGACAGCCAATTTAGACCCAGCGATGACGAGAAAGACAAGCAAAGTAAGCTGTTTTGCACCTATCTTTTTTTTTAAACCCTTTGCGAGTATTATGAGTCATTCTACATCAAACGGGATATATATCAACATCCTAACAGTCGCCATCCTAGTGAGAGCAGACATTGTACAGTAAGTGATGTTTTTTGGCTCTCATGGTCTGCAGTAGGTAATAATCATCATGTTGTTGAAGGAAAAAACAAACGTGCTGCGTTTTTGGATTTAATGCGCCACTTAAAGGCCTACTGAAATTAGATTTTCTTATTTAAACGGGGAAAGCAGGTCCATTCTATGTGTCATACTTGATCATTTTGCGATATTGCCATATTTTTGCTGAAAGGATTTAGTAAAGAACATCCACGATAAAGTTCGCAACTTTTAGTCGCTAATAAAAAAGCCTTGCCTTTATCGGAAGTAGCAGAGGATGTGCGTGTGACATCACGGGTTGTAGGGCTCCTCACATCCTCTGTCACACCTAGGTGAAGTATTGTCTGGGTTTTGTCTGGTTTCATGTTGTCTTGTCATTTCCTGTTTTATTTTGAAAGATTAACTCTCCCTCTCGTTTCAGGTCACTTGCCCTTCCTCCTGTTTCATTGGTCTGATGTCTCTCCTGATTGCCTGATTGTGCCCACCTGTCACCCTCCCTCATGTGTATAAATGTCTGGTCCTCCTCTTGTCTTGTGCCAGAGTATATCGTCTCGCTACGTGCCTCCAACCTTGTCCACAGCCTTGTCTACAGCCTTGAATCACGTTTGCTAAGTATTGCCTTGCCTTATTTATTGATTTCTTTGTTTCCTCTGAGAAAGAGTGATTTTGTTTGCTAAAGTTTTTGGTATAGAATTTCATGTTTAATTTCAGTGCTTTGCCTTCCTTCTTTCCCCTCCTCTTGGAGCGCTTTACTTTGTAGTTATCTCAGCTTTTTATAGCTTACTTTCTGTTTGAAGTTTCTTGTTTCCTCTGCGTGAATGATTTATTTTTCTTTAGCTAATCATAGATTGTTGTTCTTTTTGTTATCAGATTCGTGTGTTTTTTGCTATTGCCTTTTTCCTCCCTATGGAGTGATTTTCTGTTTATAGCGTTTTGCCTATACCTTTTGTTATCATAGATTCTATAGCCGCTTTGCTTTAATCACTCTGTTCTAAGAGAGTTCAAAGAAACTGTTAAATAAAGCCAGTGTCAATTGTCCCCCTTCTGCGCCTGAGTCCTCATTCTCGCCAAGGTTTAACAGTATACTCTGGCCAGTATGGACTCAGCAGAGGCAAAACAACTGACAGAAATCGTGCGCACCCAGGAATCACGACTCGCTCGACAGGAGGATTTTCAGACGGCGATGGCAGCAAACACGGGTCACCTTTCCTCCCAGCTCCAAGAGCTACTTGAGCAGTTTGCTCGACCGGTTCCGGCATCCCAGCCCCCTACACCACCCGTTGCTCCCACTCTGTTTTCACCTCCTCCCGGAGCCGGATGCAAGCTGGCCCCTCCGGCGCCATACGCTGGTGCCCCCGGTTTGTGCAAAACCTTTTTGATTGACTGTGCTATTCATTACGAATTGATGCCCCATGCATTTCCCACTGACCGTTCCAAGATTGCTTTTATGATTTCCCATCTTACGGGTAGAGCCAAGGCGTGGGCTTCGGCCGAATGGGGGCGGAACTCGTCACTCTGCCACTCGTTTACAGACTTTCAAGCTGCTCTAACAAGAACTTTTGACCCGGTGTCCTCTAGCAGAGAAAAGGCACAAGAACTAAGCAGTTTAAAGCAGGGCAGCGGTTCCATGTGCGACTATGCCATCCGCTTCCGCACGCTGGCAGCTGAAAGTGGGTGGGACGAGCTGGCGCTTTATGATGTTTTTCTTAAGGGGCTCGGAACTTCCATACAGGACCTCCTCATTCCCCTGGACCTACCCGATAACCTCGATGCCCTCATCGCGCTAGCCATCAGGACGGACAACCGACTAGCCCAGCTCAAACGACAGCGAGGTGAAGGATCGGAAGCTGCAGGAAGAACCACCCGTCCTTTCGCAACTAGCTGGTCGACGACTCGGTGCCCACCTCCGGAGCTACATCCTCACCTGCGCACTAATGGGGAGGAGGGACCCATGTAGCTGGGGAGAGCCCGACTGACCCCAGAGGAGCGACGCAAACGGCTGATGGAGAGAAGATGCTTTTACTGTGGAGAGGGCGGCCATCTTGTGGTTTTGTGTCCAACCAAGGGGTCCCAGGCGGTGAGTCATGTTCCGGCTGTTCCTCAGATGCAACGTATTCTTACCAAGATCACAATAACCCATCACACGACCACAATGCTAGAGGCGCTAATAGACTCTGGGGCAGATGAGAGTCTGATGGACTGGGGTTTAGCTAGGAGACTAGGACTCAAGTCAGAACCACTAGCTAAACCCATTAGGGCACGTTTTCTAAATGGAAAGGAGCTTTTCACCATCACACACATCAGTAAACCTTTCCAGATGAATATAGACGGCCACCAGGAACAAATTTGTCCATACCTGATTATTTCCCCATCTCATTCGCTAATCTTGGGGTATCCATGGCTGTACCAGCATAACCCACGTGTTGACTGGAAAACAGGGAAGATCAGTTCATGGGGAAGGGAATGTACCCAGAAATGTAATTTTTCTACAGTCCAAAAGAGAAATATCAAGGAAATTAATCTTTTTTCTGCCAATCATCCCACAGACTCAGAATTCCCAGACCTGAATTCCGTTCCTCCCTGTTACCACCACCTTCGTCAAGTCTTCAGCAAGACTAAGGCTATGTCACTTCCACCCCACCGTTCCTACGACTGTGCCATTGATTTACTGCCTGGGGCCACTATTCCCAAGGGGCGCCTGTACTCTGTCTCTTGTCCAGAAAGAGCAGCCATGAAGGATTATATCTCTAAATCATTGAAAACTGGCTTTATCCGTCCATCATCATCACCAGCAGGAGCAGGGTTCTTCTTTGTGAAGAAGAAAGACGGCTCGTTAAGACCCTGCATTGATTACAGCCCACTCAATGACATTACTATCAAGAACCGTTACCCTCTTCCCCTCATGTCTTCTGTCTTCGACCAACTCCAAAAGGCCAAGATGTTCACCAAACTGGACCTACGCAACGCTTACCACCTGGTCCGAATAAGAGAGGGAGACGAGTGGAAGACCAGATTCAACACACCCAGCGGCCAATATGAATACAGGGTCATGCCCTTTGGACTCACCAACGCCCCCGCCGTGTTCCAAGCAATGATCAATGAAGTTCTAATAGACTTCCTGGACCATTTTGTGTACGTCTACCTTCACGATATATTGATTTATTCTCCTGATAGTGACACTCACCAAGTCCACGTAACTCAGGTCTTAAAGAGACTCTTGGACAATGACTTGTATGTTAAAGCTGAAACGAGTGTTTTTCATGCCGACACTGTCTCCCTCCTGGGCTTCATTGTAGCCCCTGGAAGAGTGCAGATGGATCCGGCTAAAGTGTGCGCTGTGGCCAATTGGCCTACCCCTGACAACCGCAAGAAGGTTTAGCAATTTTTGGGTTTTGCTAACTTTTACAGGCGGTTTGTCAGAAGCTTCAGCGCAATAGCTGCTCCTCTCCATGCTCTCACCTCTCCCCAGGTGCGGTTCCACTGGTCTCCAGAGGCAGAGAGGGCCTTCCAGACGCTCAAGCACCGCTTCACCTCAGCGCCCATCCTCACTATTCCGGACCCGCAGCGCCAGTTCGTCGTGGAGATGGATGCTTCTAATGAAGGAGTTGGAGCGGTCCTGTCTCAACGCTCTCATCGGGACGGCAAGATGCATCCCTGTGCCTTTCTGTCGCGGCGGCTGTCCAAAGCTGAAAGAAACTATGATGTCGGCAATCGCAAGTTGCTGGCGGTAAAGCTCGCCTTGGAGGAATGGAGGCATTGGCTCGAGGGTGTTGAACACCCATTCATTGTCTGGACTGATCACAAGAATCTGGAATACATCCAGAAGGCTAAGAGACTCAATTCTCGCCAGGCCAGGTGGGCGCTTTTGTTAATCGCTTTTCCTTTTCGCTCTCCTACAGGCCGGGGTCCCGCAACGTCAAGCCAGATGCCCTGTCACGACTATTCGACCCCGAGCCTGAGGCCAAGCAACCTGAGACCATCCTTCCACTGAACTGTGTGGTAGGAGCGGTAACTTGGCCAATAGAAACTGAGGTAAAGTAAGCTAACGGTGTGGCCCCGCCACCTACGGGATGTCCTGATAATCAATTGTTTGTCCCCATTGAGCTGCGTCCCCGGGTGATTCATTGGGCCCACACCTCGCTGATTTCATGTCATCCGGGAGTTAAAAGAACTGTGTTTGTGATCTCCCGGCGGTTCTGTTGGCCAGCCATGGAGACGGAGGTCCGGGAGTACGTAGAGGCGTGCTCGGTCTGTGCCAGGAACAAGACATCTTCCAGGCCTCGCATGGGACTTCTCCAGCCACTCCCCATCCCCTCAAGACCATGGTCAAACATCGCGATGGACTTTGTTACTGGGCTCCTGGTCTCACAAGGTAACACCACCGTTCTCACTGTGGTCGACAGATTCTCCAAGATGGTCAGATTCATCGCTTTGCCTAAATTACCATCCGCCAAGGAGATGGCAGCGATTATGATGACAAATGTGTTCAGAGTTCATGGATTCCCCAAAGACATTGTTTCAGACCGGGGGCCCCAATTTGTATCACGATTCTGGAGGGAGTTCTGCCGACTCATTGGAGCAAAGGCCGGCCTAACATCTGGATATCATCCGGAAGCCAATGGCCAGACCGAACGACTAAACCAGCAGCTAGAAACCGGCCTCCGGTGCTTGGTCTGCCAGAACCCCTCCACAGGGAGCAAGCACCTGGTCTGGGTAGAGTATGCGCACAATTCATTGCCTACATCAGCCACCGGCCTCTCTCCCTTTCATTGTGCTTTAGGGTACCAGCCCCCTCTCTTTCCGGAGAAGGAGTTGGAAGTGTCGGTCCCCTCCGCCCATGCCATGGTCAAATGTTGTCACCTTATCTGGGCAGCCGCCCGCCAGGTATTAAACAAACAAGGAGATCGGATGAAGCGGGCGGCAGACCGCAAGAGACTGCCTGCGCCCATCTACCAGCCTCGTCAGAAAGTCTGGCAATCAGCCAAAGATCTGCGGCTCAAGGTTTCATCAAAGAAACTGGCACCACGTTTTGTAGGCCCATTCCCAATTCACAAACTCGTCGGACCTGCAGCGGTGCGGCTTCGTCTTCCTCGATCCCTCCGCGTCCATCCCACCTTCCAGTCTACAAGGTTAAACGCTTGTTGGCAGCATGCAACCGAGGCCGTGGCAGACAATTCCTGGTGGATTGGTAAGGATATGGACCTGAAGAGAGACAGTGGCTTCCATCCCGCCACATTGTCGACCCCACTCTCATTAGGGACTTCTATAGACTCCACCCTGAGGTTCCTGGGCCATCAGGAGTCCGCCTTACACGGGGGGGTTCTGTCACACCTGGGTGAAGTATTGTCTGGGTTTTGTCTGGTTTCATGTTGTCTTGTCATTTCCTGTTTTATTTTGAAAGATTAACTCTCCCTCTTGTTTCAGGTCACTTGCCCTTCCTCCTGTTTCACTGGTCTGATGTCTCTCCTGATTGCCTGATTGTGCCCACCTGTCACCCTCCCTCATGTGTATAAATGTCTGGTCTTCCTCTTGTCTTGTGCCAGAGTATATCGTCTCGCTACGTGCCTCCAGCCTTGTCCACAGCCTTGTCTACAGCCTTGAATCACGTTTGCTAAGTATTGCCTTGCCTTATTTATTGATTTATTTGTTTCCTCTGAGAAAGAGTGATTTTGTTTGCTAAAGTTTTTGGTATTGAATTTCGTGTTTAATTTCAGTGCTTTGCCTTCCTTTTTTTCTCCTCCTCTTGGAGCGCTTTACTTTGTAGTTATCTCAGCTTTTTATAGCTTACTTTCTGTTTGAAGTTCTTGTCTCCTCTGCGTGAGTGATTTACTTTTCTTTAGCTAATCATAGTTTGTTGTTCTTTTTGTTATCAGATTCGTGTGTTTTTTGCTATTGCCTTTTTCCTCCCTATGGAGTGATTTTCTGTTTATAGCGTTTTGCCTGTCTTTTGTTACCATAGATTCTATAGCCGCTTTGCTTTAATCACTCTGTTCTAAGAGAGTTCAAAGAAAACTGTTAAAGAAAGCCTGTGTCAATTGTCCCCCTTCTGCACCTGAGTCCTCATTCTCGCCAACGTTTAACATCCTCACATTTTTTATAATCATAGCCACCAGCAGCAAGAGCGATTCGGACCAAGAAAGCGACAATTTACCCATTAATTGGAGCGAGGATGAAAGATTTGTGGATAAGGATAGTGAGAGTGAAGGACTAGAAAAAAAATGACGAGGGCAGTGGGAGCGATTCAAATGTTATTAGACACATTTACTAGGATAATTCTGGAAAATCCCTTATCTGATTATTGTGTTACGAGGGCTTTACTGAGATTATAAAGTCATACCTGAAAGTCGGAGGAGTGTGGCGACCGCCAGTGTCTCTGAGTGAAGCCATGGAAGAGCCAAGAAAGTCGCAGCTGCCTCTTTGACAGCTGCAGGAAGAACCACACAAGCTCCGCTCATGTCTCCGGTAGGAGCCAACTTATTACCACAATTTTTTCACCGAAACCTGCCGGTTGACATGTGGTAGAGAAACATGTTCGCTTGACCGCTCTGTTCCATATTAAAGCTTCACAACAAACAAAGAAACACCGGCTGTGTTTGTGTTGCTACAGTTGGCCGAAATAGACCGCTTTCCACCAAATGCATTCTTCTTTATAGTCTCCATTATTAATTGAACAAATTGCAAAAGATTCAGCAACACAGATGTCCAGAATACCGTGTAATTATGCGATTAAATCGGACAACTTTTAGCCGGTAGTGGTGCTGGGATAAAATGGCGGCTACAACCAATAACGTCACAAGCACGCGTCAACATACGCGTCACCATTCTCCGACGTTTTCAACAGGACACTTTGCGGGAAATTTAAAATTGCAATTTAGTAAACTAAACCGGCCGTATTGGCATGTGTTGCAATGTTAATATTTCATCATTGATATATAAACTATCAGACTGCATGGTCAGTAGTGGTGGGTTTCAGTAGGCCTTTAAAATGATGCAAAAACGTAAATGTTTTTATAAATGCGCCTGTTAGTACACATGTACTTACAGTGTGTATAAAATGCTGATGGAAGTGTTTGGATGTTTTATAGAGAACTTTATAGACAGAGTAGAGTGACCAACATTCTTAGCTGACTGTATGTATTTACTATTTAGAATGCATAAAACAATAAAATATGTGTTCTTGTCTTACATAAATTGCATAATTGCCTTTTATGTCTTTTGTGTTATATAATGTTCCTACATATTTTCAAACCAAGACAGCATCTCATATGGCTGCCACGGAAGTGTGCTCTTTTGTAGTTGTTGCGTTTGACTTTGTTTCTTGCGATGACAAAGATAACACAGTCTACCAAGTCAAATTCTTTGTGTGTTGAACACACATGGCCCATAAATTTGATTCTGATTTTGTCGTGCACAGCGCTTCAAAGCAGGGTTTGAAGCATGGCACTGCATGGGACTAATAAAGCGCATTCCCCCGGGGCAACTGCGTCCAATGGAATCGCACCGCACGCCCCCAGGTTGGCCCGCCTGACTATTTGTATGTCACAAGACAGCAAGACATGGAAATGAGGGCGCACAATTGTGACATCATCAGACGAGGACAAGCCCTGACTCTCCGTTGACACAGTCTACACACACATGCTGAGGACAGACTTTTGAAACTCTTAACCCTGACTAAGAATTTCAAAAGGGTTTTTAAGGACAAAATGTGTGTGTTTGCTTGTGGACAAGAAGCCAAAACACGTAGAAAATTAAGAGTTTTTATATTAACCTGTCAAAGTTTGTTGTTGACGAACCCCACGATACAGGGATGGAGGGAGGCATTGAACAAGAAAACATGATTTAATAAAAATACTAAGACAAAAACAAACAAAGGGTTCAAACAAAAAGCGCGCACGTGGGCGGATAACAAACTAAGGGTCTTTAGCATGGAAGCTAGAAAGAAAGAAAAAGGGGCCTAGCGTGGAAGCTAGCGGGTACCAAACAGGAAAACAGAAGTCGTTACTTGTAGAGTGAAAACAAAACGGAAGCAGGGAACAAAAGACAGTAAGCTACAAACAAACGAATATAGCTTACCGTTACGCTGCAATAAAACGACACAACAGGATAGCAACGACAAGAGCGACATGTGGCAACGACAATAATCCAGCAACTGACTCAAGACAAAGCAGGTACAAATAGGAGCGGGCTGATTGACTACGGGTGTGGCCAGGTGCCAATCAGCACACAGGGACACAAACGAGCTGAACCAAAATAAGAGTGCTGACAGGAACTAAGAACAGGAAATACTAAACACACACAGAGGAAAAACTAAAAACACAAACAGTCGGTGGCAAGCCTGACATACCCATATTTTTGTGGACATGGCCTTGAACTATGCAGTATACCTACTTCTAGTTGTCAAAATTCAAGAAATATTTACTGCACGGGTCCCCAACCTTTTTGACTTGGGAATCACATTGTGTTAAAAAAATTAGTCCGGGGGCCAAGCTCTATGTATTTGTATATGTGTATATATATATATATATATATATATATATATATATATGTATATATATATATATATACATATATATATATATATATATATATATATATATATATATGTATATGTATATATATATATATATACATATATATATATATATATATATATATATATATATATATGTATATGTATATGTATATGTATGAATATAGTATGTACATATATACTGTATGTTTATGTATATCCATCAATTTTCTAGCATTTGTCTCAGGGTTGTGGGGGGCTGGAGCCTATCCCAACTGCACACCCTTGACAAGTCGCCACCTCATCGCAGGGCCAACACAGATTGATAGACAACATTCACACTCACATTCACACACTAGGGCCAATTCAGTGTTGCCAATCAACCTATCCCCTGGTGCATGTCTTTGAAGGTGGGAGGAAGTTGAAGTACCCGGAGGGAACCCACGCATTCAAGGAAAGAAAGTCCAAATTCCACCCAGAAAGACCCCGAGCCTGCGGATTGAACCCAGGGCCTGCCATTGTGATATATATATATATATATATATATATATATATATATATAGTAACAACGTATTGAGCAATGGCAGTGGATACATATGTACATGTTTTTTTATTTGTGTATTATTTTTTTTTTCTACATTTTAACATTTAAAAAAACAGCAATTTTTAAAAACTTCTTACATTGTCATTATAGAGTATTGTTAGCAGAATTTTGAGGACAAAAATGTATTGATTCCATTTTGGAACAAGGCTGTAACATAACGAAATGTGTAAAAAGTTAAGCGCTGTGAATGCTTTCCGGAGCACTGGAAGTAAGCCAGTGTCTTACTTTTTGTCTGGTTCTCAACCTGCTTAAAAATCAAAAGTGACTCAGACATCCATCCATTTTCTACCAGTTGTCCCATTTGTTTAAATTTCTACAAAGTTGTGACAGAGATCACACGGCCTTACCAAACAGTCACGCTGGGTGTGAGCATATGTTTGTACTCTTTTCTTAGATACGTGCAAACCAGTGCAGACGCTGTCGAGACATGAAAGCGTGCACAAAAGAAGTATTTTTAAGAAGTTCCTTAAACGCCAGCTTTTGTTTCTTTTTATGCATTTTTTTTAATACCTGAGATAGAAAGACATTCTTAATGCTTCTACACAGCATCTAGTTTGTGCAGCGTTGCATGGTGGTGACTATATTCCCCACGCAAGGGCGTTTTAATGACCACCTGGAAGACAATACCTGTAATAATGCGACACTTAATTAACTCCCCAATGGACAATTATGTGTCTCCTTTTGCAGCGAGGTCAGAAGTCAGAATAGATCCAGTGTCATGCCCAAGAAGTTCTCATTTGGAAGACATTGGTGCACTGAAATAATGTGAACGACTCCTGACGTCCCCACGCAACTCGAGGTTTCGCATTTTCAAACCACATTGGAACGCCTGTAGCATAAATATGGTATTCATATGTTTTGCCAGTAGTGGGCGCCACTGGGGTGAAATGCCCCTTTTCCACGCAGAAATATTTTTAGAATGGCCCACCCCTTTTCTTTAATATAAGAGTGTCTTGATACAATAATGATTTTCGGTATCGGCTCGATGTGCGCAAATAAAGAAGTGTCGGATGATATTCTAGCATCTAAAAACTCCGATATAAGCTCTGATACTAGCAGTCCTGCAGCCTTTTTACTTTATGCAAAGCTGGATAGGCATTTAACATCTAAACGTCCTCCAAAAAGCACTCAAAGTTGGTCTTTGCTTGTATTTAGGTCATTTACAAAAGTTTAAACATGTTAGGCTATAGACTACTAGGAGCTAGCAGCTACACAACAGCTAAGCACCCAATAGCACACAAGCTAGACATGTGTAGTAAGTGTTCTTAAAGGGGAACATTATCACAATTTCAGAAGGGTTAAAATAAAAAAAATCAGTTCCCAGTGGCTTATTTTATTTTTCCAATTTTTTTTCAAAATTTTACCCATCACGCAATATCCTGAAAAACTGCTTCAAAGTGCCTGATTTTCACCATCGCTATAACCACCCGTCCATTTTCCTGTGACGTCACTCCGTGATGCCAATAAAAACAAACATGGCGGATTGAACAGAAATATATAGCGACATTAGCTCGGATTCAGACTCGGATTTCAGCAGTTTAAGTGATTTGACAGATTACGCATGTATTGAAACAGATGGTTGGACTATGGAGGCAGATAGCGAAAACGAAATTGAAGAAGAAACTGAAGCTATTGAGCCATATCATGACAGACAGTGGCAACGAGGACAGGATTGGTATGTGTTTGTTTGGCAATAAATGTGGGTGGAGGGAAAGGCTGGATGCAAATATAGCTACAAATGAGGCATAATGATGCAATATGTACATACAGCTAGCCTAAATAGCATGGTAGCATTGATTAGTTTGCAGTCATGCCGTGCGCAAATATGTCTGATTAGCACAAGTCAATAACATCAACAAAACTCACCTTTGTGATTTTGTTGACTTTATCGTTGGAAATGCATCTGTTTTGAGTGTCGCAGGATATCCACACATCTCTGTCGTAGCATCGCTATCGTCAGTAGCGAGGCTACGACAGAACAGAACAAACGAGGGACTTTCGCATCTTTCAACCACTGGTGCAATTTGAATCTGTAGATTGGTGTGTGTTTGTTTGGCATTAAATGTGGGTGGAGGGAAAGGCTGGATGCAAATATAGCTACAAATGAGGCATAATGATGCAATATGTACATACAGGGGCGGTATAGCTCGGTTGGTAGAGGGGATGTGCCAGCAACTTGAGGGTTGCAGGTTCGATTCCCGCTTCCGCCATCCTAATCACTGCCGTTGTGTCCTTGGGCAAGACACTTTACCAACCTGCTCCCAGTGCCACCCACACTGGTTTAAATGTAACTTAGATATTGGGTTTCACTATGTAAAGCGCTTTGAGTCACTAGAGAAAAGCGCTATATAAATATAATTCACTTCACACTTCACTACAGCTAGCCTAAATAGCATGTTAGCATCGATTAGCATGCCTGATAAAAACTCTGCATGTAAGTCAACTTGAATCCGTCCCTGTTAACGTTGCTACACCCTCCGACAACACACCGACGAGGCATGATGTCTCCAAGGTACGGAAAACAGTCGAAAAAACGGAAAATAACAGAGCTGATTTGACTTGGTGTGTGTAATGTGTTTGAGAACATGGAGGATTGCTTCCTGTTGTGAGGTCACGGGTGAAAGGTCACTGCTCCGACAGGCGAACAATTGAAAGGCGTTTCAATCGCCAAATTCACCCTTTTAGAGTTCGGAAATCGGTTAAAAAAAACATATGGTCTTTTTTCTGTAACATTAAGGTAAATAGTGACGCTTACATAGGTCTTGTGATAATGTTCCCCTTTAATTAAACAGTATTGCAGTCTAAAACAGCACATTTGTCAATATTAGCAGGTATCAAATTATAATTATTATTTATGATTATTATAATTTTCAATTATTATAATAATTATAATTATTATATAATTATAATTGCATATTACTTGCACATATACAAAGTCACCAAGGCAGAAGTGTATTAGACAGTATCCAGTAACAAGCGTGTTCGCATCATTCAATTTACTGCATCATGCGCTTGATTTACTGGATTTTTTAAATATTCTAAAAATAGCAACAAATCAAAAATCCTTTATAAATATATTTATTGAATAATACTTCAACAAAATATGAACGTTAGTTCATAAACTGTGAAAAGAAGTGCAACAATGCAATATTCAGTGTTGACAGCTAGATTTTTTTGTGGATATGTTCCATAAATATTGATGTTAAAGATTTCTTTTTTTTTGTGAAGCATTGTTTAGAATTAAGTTCATGAATCCAGATGGATCTCTATTACAATCCCCAAAGAGGGCACTTTAAGTTGATGATTACTTCTATGTGTAGAAATCTTTATTTATAATTGAATCACTTGTTTATTTTTCAACAACTTTTTAGTTATTTTTGTATCTTTTTTTTCCCAAATAGTTCAAGAAAGACCACTACAAATGAGCAATATTTTATACAATTTAATAAATCAGAAACTGATGACATAGTGCTGTATTTTACTTCTTTATCTCTTTTTGTTCAACCAAAAATGCTTTGCTCTGATTAGGGGGTACTTGAATTAAAAACATGTTCACAGGGGGTACATCACTGAAAAAAGGTTGAGAACCACTGGCCAACTGGATTAATATTTGCAAACATCTTGCAGATGCACTAAATTTTAAGTTGACGCCTTGTGCAGAATTGGCTATTTTTGGAATTCCACCAAACTATCAAAAAATTAAGCAGACTTTTAGGGATAGTATCGCCTTTGCATCATTACTAGCTCGTAGAAGGATTTTATTGGAGTGGAAATCACAGTTTGCCCCCAAGGCCTCCTATGGCTTAAGGACCTCATGTTTCCCTTAGATTTAAGAGAAAATTAAATATAATCTGAGGGGAAAACCAAAACAATTTGACTTGACCCTGGGCTGCATAATTAGTTACACAGCTAAATTAAAGACACTAAAGCAGGGGTCGGCAACTTTCAGCATACAAAGAGCCATTTGAGCCCGTTTCCCACCAAAGTTAACCCACCTAGAGCCGCAAACTCTGTTTAAGCCCTAAAATGACAATAACACGACTTTTAGTTTCATACATTTAAAGTCCTACTGAAACCCACTACTACCCACCACGCAGTCTGATAGTTTATATATCCATCCATCCATCCATTTCCTACCGCTTATTCCCTTTTGGGGTCGCGGGGGGCGCTTTGTATATCAATGATGAAATATTAACATTGCAACACATGCCAATACGGCCTTTTTAGTTTACTAAATTACAATTTTAAATTTCCCGGGAGTTTCTTGTTGAAAACGTCGCGGAATAATGACGTGTGCGCGTGACGTCACAGGCAGTTAGGAAATATTAGCGCTGCGCACACACAGCTAAAAGTTGTCTGCTTAAACCGCAAAATTACACTGTATTTTGGACATCTGTGTTGCTGAATCTTTTGCAATTTGTTCAATTAATAATGGAGAAGTCAAAGTAGAAAGATGGAGTTGGGAAGCTCTAGCCTTTAACCACACAAACAACGGGTGATTCCGTGTTTAAAATTCCCAGAGGTGAAGCTTTCCTATGGATCAGAGCGGTCAAGCGAACATGGATCCCGACCACTTGTCAACCAGCAGGTTTCGGTGAGAAAATTGTGGTAAAAAGTCGCCACTTACCGGAGATCAGCTGAGCTTGTGCCGTCCATACAGCTGGCGTCGACTTCCCTCTGACACTGGCGTCAAGACACCCGTGGACACACCCCTCCGACTATCAGGTACTATTCAACTCACTAAAACACTAGCAACACAATAGAAAGATAAGGGTTTTCCCAGAATTATCTTAGTAAATGTGTCTAAAAACATCTGAATCCATCCCAATGAAATCGCCCCGTCCCAATGCAATCGCCTTTTTTTTTTTTAAACTTGATTTTATTTATTTATTAATTTTTTTTCCAGTCCATCGCTATCAATATCCTCAAACACGAACCTTTCATCCTCGCTCAAATTAATGGGGAAATTGTCTTTTTCTCGGTCCGAATAGCTCTTTTTGTTGGAGGCTCCCATTATAAACAATGTGAATATGTGAGGAGCCCTCACACGGGTGACGTCATCCTCTGCGACTTCCGGTAAAGGCAAGGCTTTTCTGTTGGCGACCAAAAGTTGCGAACTTTATCGTGGATGTTCTCTACTAAATCCTTTCAGCAAAAATGTGGCAATATCGCGAAATGATCAAGTATGACACACAGAATGGACCTGCTATCCCCGTTTGAATAAGAAAATCTCATTTCGGTAGGCCTTTAAGCTTTAGTATTTATCAAATCAAACACTAGACAGAATACGACATAGGAAGTATTTTAGCTCTGATCAGCTTTCTGCAGCAGTTATGAAACTGCTCTTTTTCGGTCATCTCCAGCTTAGTAGTATTTTTCCGCAAATAGTGTGTGTTTGTTCTGGAAATCTATTTCCACATTTCATTTTTTGTTGTTTGCTATTTTCTCCCCACATTTTAAGCACACAGATGAACCAACCTCGTCAACAGTAAACACAAATGAAACTGTCCATGTAGCAATAAATGTTTTATTTTCATCAGAAATGTTTCTATTTTTTATTTGTCCATTGCTAATTTACCGGGGATTGACCACTAAAAAAAATGCAATTGCTTGGCAGCAAAAGATGACGCATATTTCGATTGACAGAATATTGCAAGATCACAAACTCATAAATAAAAACGGCTACATTAAAATAGACTAACTAAATAAAAATAAAATAAATTAAAACTAAATAGCCATTATTTATTTACATTTTTTAAAAGCTAAAGGGAGCCATTCCTGAGGCATGAAAGAACCTTTTCACTTACCTCAACTCTTTTTTGTTGTTGTTTTCGTTTCTACTTAATGACACTTCTCATTTTGTTCGTGATTTAAATTTTTGTCGTTACTTTTGTTAGGAGCAGAATTTGATGGAATTGTTTATAGACAAAAAGTTATTCCTTTATTCTGGGCGGAAGGAGGATGTAGCCACAAAAAAACATAAAGCGATGGTGGAGCCCAAAAACACACCATAAAAACTACTTAGATAAATACAAAAACTAAACCAAAAGCGCTAGTAAAGACTAGGAATAATACAGACAGATAAGACAAAAAAAACAAACTAGTAAAGTACAAAAATAAATCTCTAGACGAGGCTAGGAAACATACTTCAAGAATGAAGTAAAACAGAAACACAAAATAGTAAACTGAAAGCGCTAGTCGGGGCTAGGTAAACAGGCAAACCTGCAAGATGCACGAGCAAAAACACGAGGGTTTAGCAAGTGAAACGAGAATGACAGTCATGCGTGAGGAACACCAGTTACCAACAATGTACCGGCGCTTACGGGCCGTAAGCACCCTGTTAATAAAGGCACTCTAATCAACCTCAGGTGTGTTGGATTGACCAGCATCAGCTGCACTCCAGACTGTGGATGAGAGAGAGAGTCAATCTGATGTGCAAATCGATTACAACCAAGATCATGAAACTTAAGTTTACCACAACTTTTTTTCCTTTTAGTAATTTGTATGATTCTCTATCTGCTTGTGGTGAAGAGGAAGACAGTACATTGCTACCTGCTGTGACTGAAATGTAGGACAGGGGGTCGGAACGGATGTTATAATCCATCCATCCATCCATCCATTTCCTACCGCTTGGCCCTTTTTGGTCGTGGGCGGTCGCTGGAGCCTATCTCAGCTGCATATGGGCAGTAGGCAGGGTACACCCTGAACAAGTCGCCACCTGATTGATTGATTGATTGATTGATTGATTGATTGAAACTTTTATTAGTAGATTGCACAGTTCAGTACATATTCCCTACAATTGACCACTAAATGGTAACACCCGAATACGTTTTTCAACTTGTTTAAGTCGGGGTCCACGTACATCAATTCATGGTAACTCATTGCAGGGATGTTATTATATTAATTGTATTATTATTATTATTTTTTTTTTTTTGGGGGGGAGCAAAAAAGTGTATGTTTTCTCAGTACCTGTATTATTATTATAATTTATTTTTTAATTTTATCATTATATTTTTTTTAAATCCAACAAAATCCAAAAAATAATATGCTACAATACACTAATAATACAATTCCAATTCCAAAACCAAACCCGGCCCAGCAACATTCAAAATACCAATCGCCAGAGCAAATGAGAGGACACACAAACATGACACAAAACAATCCAAAATTCGTGAAACAGAAATTAATTATATCAACAACGGTATCAATATTAACAACAATTCCAACATTGCAGTAATTAGAAATGCCTCATTGGCATTATCATTACAGCCATTTATAAAAAAAATTAAACCATTTAAAAAATGAACAATAGTGTCACAGTGGCTTACACTTGCATGAACACATTGTGTCCAATATGTTGTGTCCAATATTAATAAAAATTTAAATATTTAAAAAATGAACAGTGCATCACATCTCATAAGCTTGAAAACAAATTGTATCCAATATTTTCCACAAAGATAAAAGAAGTACCTGTATTATGATTTCCCAACCAGATGAACAAATGAATATTATATTTTTTATTAAAAGGGAACATTATCACAATTTCAAAAGGGTTAAAAACAATAAAATTCAGTTCCCAGTGGCTTGTTGTATTTTTTGAATTTTTTTTCCAAATTTTACAGGTCCCCAAATATCCCTAAAAAAAGCTTTAAAGTGCTTGATTTCTGCTATTTGCGATGCGACTATCCATTTCCCTGTGACGTCATACAGTGCTGCCAATGTAAACAAACAACGGCGAATAGCACAGCAAGATATAGCGACATTAGCTCGGATTCAGACTCGGATTTCAGCGACTTCAGCGATTCAACGGATTACGCATGTATTGAAACGGATGGTTGGAGTATGAAAGTATTGAAGAAGAAACTGAAGCTATTGAGCGAATAGCTATTGACGCTATTCATAGCCATAGCATGGCCGAATAGCTGCGTTAGCATCGCCGGTAAAATGTGCGGACCAAACCATCAGGACTTTCACATCTCGTGACACTGGAGCAACTTAAATCCTTCGATCGGTAAGTGTTTTTTTTCGCATTAAATGTGGGTGGAAGGAAACGTAATATAGTTGCAAATGCATCTGCAGGTTATCCATACATCTCTGTGCCATGTCTGCTTTAGCACCGCCGGTAAATAGCATGTTAGCATCGATTAGCATAGCATGTTAGCATTGATTAGCTGGCAGTCAACATCAACAAAACTCACCTTTGTGAATTTGTTGACCTTAGAGTTGCAAATGCATCTGCAGGTTATCCATACATCTCTGTGCCATGTCTGCTTTAGCACCGCCGGTAAATAGCATGTTAGCGTCGATTAGCATAGCATGTTAGCATCGATTAGCTGGCAGTCACGCCGCAACCAAATATGTCTGATTAGCACATAAGTCAACATCAACAAAACTCACCTTTGTGATTTCGTTGAATTTATCGTTGCAAATGCATCTGAAAGGTTATCCATACATCTCTGTGCCATGTCTGTCATCGCCGGTAAAATGTGGAGACACTTTGGTACATTCAATGGGGGTCTGGCGGCAGACACTTTCGCATCTTAAGGCCATTGGTGCAACTTGAATCCCTCCCTGTTAGTGTTGTTACACCCTCCGACAACACACCGACGAGGCATGATGTCTCCAAGGTTCCAAAAAATAGTCGAAAAAACGGAAAATAACAGAACTGAGGTTCGGTGTTTGTAATGTGTTGAAAATAAAAAATGGCGGCTGTATTACCTCGGAAACGTCACGTTCTGACGTCATCGCAAAAAGAGAGATAAACATAAAGGCGTTTAATTCGCCAAAATTCACCCATTTAGAGTTCGGAAATCGGTTGAAAAGATATATGGTCTTTTTTCTGCACCATCAAGGTATATATTGACGCTTGCATAGGTTTGGTGATAATGTTCCCCTTTAAACTAACATTTCTGTCTATATATTAGTCCCCTGCAGTTAAAACATTCCAATTCAATTTCTTCTTCAAAACCCTCTTGCCCTTTATTCCTTTCCATCCCCCCTGAAGGATCCTTATCAATAATTCCTCAAGACGGGGCCCAAAAAGGGAATTGAGGGGAGGATTGCTTTTTGTGGGAGCCTTCAAAGTACTTCATACGCTGCAGTAGATAATTAAGGGCGCTGCAGTATAACTTTGCGGCAAAAAAAAAAAAAAAAAAAAAAAGTCTGGAAAAACACAAGTAGTGTCAAATCTTTATCGAACAAGTTTGATTGAGCTCCGTGTGCTGACGGAATTATTTTTGTTTGCCTCCAACATGCCTTGCCAACTCCATCACGTGTTTACACTTGCAAAGTTCAGCCAGTCTGAAAAGTGACCCGTGACTTTTCAGACATGCCGCGCTCCTTTCAACCATTAAAAGTCAACGTGGAGGCTGGAGGCAAGCTGTGATATGTGTTCCTGTATTTAGCATACCAATCAGGGAGCTTGAACCTCAGTGTGGGAGAACTCCCAAGCCACATTCATTATTCAGAGCGGTGTGAGAGCTATCTGCTTCCTCGATCACTTTTCCTCTGACGCTCGAGCGAGGGAGGGGAGAACGCGGGCAATGGACTAAATCAATCGTATTTAATAGTGTTGTTTACTTTTAACCACTACAGTGGATAACAAAAATAGGGGGGTTTAAAAGTCTACACTTCGATATAACCTTCCATCCATCATCTGGGCAAATTTAGCATCATTCAATTCATAAGGTAGGAATATGTCGTTTTAGTACAGCGGGGCTACTTAAAGGCCTACTGAAATGAGATTTTCTTATTTAAACGGGGATAGCAGGTCCATTCTATGTGTCATATTTGATCATTTCGCGATATTGCCATATTTTTGCTGAAAGGATTTAGAGAACATCCACGTTAAAGTTCGCAACTGGAGAAAAGCCCTGCTTCTGCCGGATAGGGCTGGGCATATCGATACCAAGTATCGATAGTATTGATACTTGGTGAGTATCGGTATCGTATCGATACTGGCGTGATGGTATCGATACTTCACCAAATTAAGCGAATCACTCCGATTTAAAAAAAAAATGTGAGCGCAGCGCAGCGCTCCTCACCACTCCTCACCACTCCTCCCTAGTGATTGGTCGCGAACGAGATTTAAAAACACTTTAAAAATTCATCTTCAACCCAAAATAAAATAGATTAAATACAATTAACATGACGCTTGGTCCGTTCGCGCACATACATCAGTATAATTCGCTCCGAGGTACACTCGGACACGCACACACACACACGCGTGCGTTTCCAGTGCGACTTAATGTCTTGGTTGTAAACTGTAAAGTATTTTATTGCACTAAAATAACGATAACAATTTCTCAGTTATTTTGTTTTGTGTTCATTTTTAGGACTGTTTCATAACTAGTGTTTTCTTTTTTACTTAAGTTCTTGTGTGTTGTGAGGCGACTAGCCAAGTTCAATATTTGTTTTCACCTTATTTGCACTACTTACTTTATTGTAATTGATATTACTTTTTTATTTGAATTTCTCAGTTCTTTTGTTTTGTGTTCATATTTACAACTTTGTTCAATAACTAGAGTTTTGTTGTTTACCTTAAGTGTTTGTGTGTTTTGAGGCGACAAGCCAGGTTCAGTAGTTGTTTGCACCTTATTAGCATTACTTTATTGCTATTGATATTACTTTTGTAATAAATATTTTATTTTTTGACTTAAATCGTTGTCCTGTGTTGTATTATTATCATAATCAATTAATAAAGGCAAAAGTACAAATTTGTTTTTCAAAAGTATCGATACCCCGAAGTCCCCCGCCCCCCATCAGATGACGACACTTTTGGTATCGGTATCGGCGATACTGACCGGTATCGGATCGGATCGGTATCAATACCCAAATTTGCGATATTGCCCACCCCTACTACTGGAAGTCGCAGACGATGACGTCACATGTTGATGGCTCTGTCACGCCAAATGTCTCCCCCCCTACAAAAACCTTCCCCCCCATTTACTTCCGGGGTCATGATTAATACGGACGTTTTGTTAACGCTATATTATAAAAATATAACGCTATATTATAAAAATACAGACGTTTTGTTAACGCTATATCATAAAAATATAACGCTATATTATAAAAATATAACGCTATATTATAAAAATACAGACTTTTTGTTAACGCTATATTATAAAAATACAACGCTATATTATAAAAATACAGACGTTTTGTTAACACTATATTGTAAAAAAAATTAAAAAACAATTTACAAACACAAGCTATGGGATCAATCAATCAATGTTTATTTATATAGCCCCAAATCACAAATGTCTCAAAGGACTGCACAAATCATTACGACTACAACATCCTCGGAAGAACCCACATTTACTTCCGGGATCACGTTTCCTCTCATGTCATCCCATAGCTTGTGTTTGTAAATTGTTTTTTAAATGTTTTTATAATATAGCGTTAACATAACGTCTGTATTAATCATGACCCCGGAAGTAAATGGGGGGAAGGAAGGTTTTTGTAGGAAAAAGAAATTTGGCGTGACAACTCCTCACATATTCACATTGTTTTTAATGGGAGCCTCCAACAAAAACAGCTATTCGGACCGAGAAAACGACAATTTCCCCATTAATTTGAGCGAGGATGAAAGATTCGTGTTTGAGGATATTGATAGCGACGGACTAGAAAAAAAAAAAAAAGAAGTTAAAAAATAAACGATTGCAATTGTGTTGCATTAAGATGGATTCATATGTTTTTAGAGACATTTACTAGGATAATTCTGGGAAATTCCTTATCTTTCTATTGTGTTGCTAGTGTTTTAGTGAGTTTAATAGTACCTGATAGTCGGAGGTGTATGTCCACGGCGGGGAAGTAGACGGCAGCTGTACGGGAGGCACAAGCTCAGCTGATATCCGGTAAGTGCCGACTTTTTAACCACAATTTTCTCACCGAAACCTGCCGGTTGACATTCGGTTGGGATCCATGTCCGCTCTGATCCATGGGAAAGCTTCACCTCTGTTAATTTTAAACAAGGAATCACTGTGTGTTTGTGTGGCTAAAGGCTAAAGCTTCCCAACTCCATCTTTCTACTTTGACTTCTCCAATATTAATTGAACAAATTGCAAAAGATTCAGCAACACAGATCTCCAAAATACTGTGTGATTATGCCGTTAAAGCAGACGACTTTTAGCTGTGTGTGTGTGCAGCGCTCATATTCATAACAGCCCGTGACGTCACGCGTACACATCATCAATACGCGACGTTTTCAAGAAAAAAGTCCCGGGAAATTTAAAATTGCAATTTAGTAAACTAAAAAGGCCGTATTGGCATGTGTTGCAATGTTAATATTTCATCATTGATATGTAAACTATAAGACTGCGTGGTGGGCAGTAGTGGGTTTCAGTAGGCCTTTAAGCTGAAGAAACGTATTTTCCGGGCTATAAAGTGCACTGGTATTTAAGCCGCACCCACTATATTTTAGAATAAATAAATATTTTTACATACTGTTGTGGTCAAAAGTTTACATATACTTGTAAAGAACATAATGTCATGGCTGTCTTGAGTTTCCAATCATTTCCACAACTCTATTTTTTTTTTGTGATAGAGTGATTGGAGCACATATTTGTTGGTCACAAAAAACATTAAGGAAGTTAGGTTCTTTTATGAATTTATTATGGGTCTCCTGAAAATGTGACCAAATCTGCTGGGTCAAAAGTATACATACAGCAATGTTAATTTTTGGTTACATGTCCCTTGGCAAGTTTCACTGCAATAAGACGCTTTTGGTAGCCATCCACAAGTTTCTGGCAAGCTTCAGGTGGAATTTTTGACCACTCCTCTTGACAAAATTGTTGCAGTTCAGCTAAATTTGTTGGTTTTCTGACATAGACTTGTTTCTTCAGCATTGTCCACATGTTCCTAATGTGGTTTGAATCAGGACTTTTGGAAGGCCATTTAAAACCTTATTTCTATCCTGATTTAGCCAATTTTTTTGTTTCATCTGACATCACATGGACAAAAATGAAACCTTCTGAAAAAAAGTTCTGTGGTCAGGTGAAACTAAAATTTTGCTGTTTGACCACAATACTCAGCAATATCTTTCGAGGAGAAAAGGTGAGGCCTTTAATCCAAAGAACACCAAACCTACCGTCGAGCAGGGTGGTGGTAGTATTATATTCTGGGCCTGTTTTGCTGCCAATGAAACAGGTGCTTTACAGAGAGTAAACATGGAACAATGATAAAGGAGGATTGCCTCCAAATTCGTCAGGACAACCTAAAATCATCAGCATGGAGGTTGGGTCTTGGGCGCAGTTGGGTATTCAAACAAGACAATGACCCCAAACACATGTCAAACGTTGTAAAATAATGGGTAAATCAGGCTTGAATTAAGGTTTTAGAATGGCCTTCCCGAAGTCCTGACTTAAACGTGTGGAAAATGCTGGAGAAACAAGTCCATGTCAGAAAACCAACAAATCTAGCTGAACTGCGCCAATTTTGTCAAGAGGAGTGGTTAAAAATTCAAATAAAAGCTTGTGGATGGCTACCAAAAGCGCCTTATTGCAGTGAAACTTGCCAAGGGACATGTAACCAAATATTAACATTGCTGTATGAATATTTTTGACCCAGCAGGTTTGGTCCCATTTTCAGTAGACCCATAATAAATTCATAACAGAACCAAACTTCATGAATGTTTTTTGTGACCAACAAGTATGTTCTTCAATCACTCTATCACAAAAAAACAAGAGTTGTAGAAATGATTGGAAACTCAAGACAGCCATGATATTATGTTCTTAACAATTGTATGTAAACGTTTGACCAAGACTGTACATTAGCCGCACCGGACCATAAGCCGCAGATGTATATCGGAACCAAAGATATTATAAATGTTTATTTATATTCTTGTTTTTTTTTTTCAAACGGTGTCTGTAACATGACAGCAAAATGGCTGATAACTGAAAAAAGATATCGTTGTCATGGACCCACAAGCTGTGGAAGCTAGTCTGCAATCAGCTAAACAGACTCAACAACTCTAAAGTGACATTTTGGTAAATGTATGAAACTGAAACAATACAAAAAGAATACTAACACAGGAACTCTAAACGTGTTAGCGTATTTACTAATGCTAAAGACGCTCGCTTAATTACATTACAATATGCATGAAAACACTCCAGTGGACATCACACATGGGACGGTATAGTCATTAAGAATTGTTTTAGTTAAATTGTAAATCGTACAAACGTTGCTTGTAGTAATGAGTAAGGAATCCTTTCTAGCAGAAACACTATGCGCTGTTATACTTCCAGTTAGAGGAACAAAACATGAATTTTCAACCCGCGTCACCCGTAGTCAACGAACTTGTCTAAAAGATGTCACCATAGCACGAACAATAACAGAACTTTTCAGTGTCTCTGTTGATGTGATATAACATTTATTTGTTGAATACAAAACATTATGGCCGTTAGCGAAGACAAATCCATAAATTAGCTGCACTGTTTAACAAGCCACAGAATTCAAAGCGTTGTAAAAAAGTAACAGCATTTGGTCCGGAAATATGGGAGGTCAATATTTTTCTGGTATATGTGAAGTGAATTATATTTATATAGCGCTTTTTCTCTAGTGACTCAAAGCGCTTTACATAGTGAAACCCAATATCTAAGTTACATTCAAACCAATGTGGGTGGCACTGGGAGCAAGTGGGTAGAGTGTCTTGCCCAGGGACACAACGGCATTGACTAGGATGGCGGAAGCGGGAATCAAACCTGCAACCCTCAAGTTGCTGGCACGGCCGCTCTAGCAACCGAGCTAAACCGGTATATGGGGGCCAGTCAACCAAATCAGTGCCATGTACTTGTTGTAAGCTTTTTCCAACTCTAGACTTGACACACTACTAAAAGGACAATCTCAGACGGCTTAATTTTACAAATTTGTAAAATAATAATTTTGTACAAGGTTCCCAAGCAAAAGATGGCTCATTCTAATGACAGGACTAAAAGTAACAGGAGTGAGTTTTTGAGCATAGAATTAGCAAATACAGCGGTACCGCGGGACATGAGTTTAATTGGTCTGTGACACAGTTTATACCTAGAAAAAACTGCAATGTAAAAGCTGTTACTCAGTGAAATTAACTAAAATCACTTTAATCTTTTTTCATAATATATATATATATATATATATATATATATATATATATATATATATATATATATATATATATATATATATATATATATATATATATATATATATATATATATATATATATAAGGGCTGTGAATCTTTGGGTGTCCCACGATTCAATTCAATATCGATTCTTGGGGTCACGATTCAATAATATATCGATTTTTTTCGATTCGTTTCGATTCTGGATTCAAAAACGATATTTTTCCGATTCAAAACGATTCTGGATTCATTCAATACATAGGATTTCAGCAGGATCTACCCCAGTCTGCTGACATGCTAGCAGAGTAGTAGATTTAAAAAAAAAAAGCTTTTATAATTGTAAAGGATAATGTTTTATCAAATGATTGCAATAATGTAAATTTGTTTTAACTATTAAACGAACTAAAAGTATGACTTATTTTATCTTTGTGAAAACATTGGACACAGTGTGTTGTCAAGCTTATGAGATGCGATGCAAGTGTAAGCCACTGTGACACTATTGTTCTTTTTTATTATTTTTATAAATGTCTAATAATAATGTCAGTGAGGAATTTTTGATCACTGCTCTGCTGAAACTATAATTAATATTGATACTGTAATAATATTCATTTTTGTTTCATTACTTTTGGTCTGTTCTGTGTCGTGTTTGTCTCCTCTCAATTGCTCTGTTTATTGCAGTTCTGAGTGTTGCTGGGTTAGGTATGGTTTTGGAATTGGATTGCGATGTTATGGTATTGCTGTGTAGTGGCTTGTTGGATGGATTAAAAAAATAAAAAAATAAAAAAAATAAAGAAAAAAATTGATTTTTTAAAAATGAGAATCTATTCTGAATCGCACAACGTAAACGATTCGATTCGTATTGGAATCGATTTTTTCCAACACCCCTAATATATATATATATATATATATATATATATATATATATATATATATATATATATATATGCCAAGGGTTGGCACTTTCGTGACTTCTGCGGTGCTTTTTTGTGGACTTCTGGATCTGCCTCCCGGAAGCCTTTTGGCCATGGAGACGAGCTGTCAGGTCTCTTCCCCACCAGAGTCTGTTTGGAGAGACTGGAGGAGATGCGGATGAAGAGACAGAGCTGCGGAGCGAGCACTAAGCGCCGGGATGGCGAAGCTTCACAGCAGGGGCGTCACTAGACCTAATACTGTACTGGGGCACACCTGGGGCACAAATAATTCATGTGAGCATGCAAAGCGCGCAAGCAAAAACATTTTTAGCACTTATTTATCATAAAAAAATACATAAATAGTGCTTAAAACTATGACATCATATCAGATGATGTTGTATGGATCAATGATTAACCACCTGAAATTAACTAATGCATTTGACCTACTTGTGCACTTTTTTACTCCAGACTTCTAAACTGCTACTGGTAAAAGCAAAAAGGAAGAGCAATGCATTTTTTTGAAATATATATTGCAGTAATCATCTGCAAATTTAACATTTACAAAAGTAAAACAAAAAATAAAGCACCCCTACATCTCTGGGTTCTTTTATATTATTTAATTTCCATTTATGGCAATGTGGCTAATCCTATTTCAGATACACAAAACTATAAAATATACACAAAACAATAAAGCCACAGTAGTAGAATAAATGAACAACTGTTGTGTGTCTGTTCAGGGAATAATTTTCTGAGAAGTAAACTGTAACGTCTCGTTTTTATTTTTGCAAAGTGGTCAATCACTCTGGGCAGACATGGAAATATTACAGTAACTGTTATACAGTTGACCAGTGGTTCCCAACTGCTGGGTCGTGACATAAAAGTGGATTGTGTGTCATTTTCAGTGAGTCGCAGTCAGTTGTGTGCATGAAAAAAAAAAGTTTAGGGAGAAAAAAATCAAATTGTGGCAACAAAACCAGATATTTTTAGCCATTTTTCTAGTGACTATTAGTGAGTATTTTAGCAAAAGGCAAACCAACTAACAAGTTGGAGGAGGACTCAGGACAGACATGGAAATATATTTTTTAAATCTAAATGGGGCAACAAAACCCGATATTTTCAGCCATCTTTCTGAAAACAAATACAGAAATGTTACTATTTTTTCTGGAAACAAAACCAGATGCTTTAGATGTAGCCATTTTTCTGGTGACAAAACAAGATTATTTTAGTCAAAGTCACACCGATTAACAAGACAAGTCTACTGTGCTATTTTTCTGTGAAATAAACTTGAATGATTTAAAAATTTGGCTCACGACTTGATGATATGGAAAAATGTTTTTCTTCCTGAAGATAAACCATTTGAGAAGCACTCAACTCACACATGCTTACTCCAAATCATCATTGATGCAGAACCAGCAGACAAAAACCAACATTATGTTTCATGTTCATTGGAAATTCCCCCGACAGCTCGTATAGCAAATGAATATGTTTGTCTTGAAACAAGGAATAACGTTAGCTAACTTAGCATCAACTTAAGACAATGATGTTGCCTAGCTAGCTAGGACTTCACTTACATCTCTCTTTGCTGCTGCTTCTTCTCTGCTGCTTGCGAATAACTTTCTTAAATCCATCTAGGAGTTACAGTTTGAGTCAAATCAAAATCAAAATAATGTAATTAACAAATTGCTGTTGGCTAACGTCACCAACCTCACGTAGTGATTCGAATCACCCCCCCCCCCCCTCTCTCTCTCAACCAAAGTCTCGATCCACACGTGAATAAATTACCATATTAAGTAGCCATGTGCTCATTGTTACGTGGAGTGAATACAGTAGCAATCAATTACCATACTAAGTAGTATGTGCGCTGTTGTCTATGTTATGTAGACTTAAAACTCTGAAGCGTTTTTTTTTTTATTGGTGAAATTTTTACTGGGGCACTGCAGATCAACAGTGGGGCACGTGCCCCAGTGAAATATGTCTGGCGACGGCCCTCCTTCACAGTGTCTTGGCTGAATGAGCAGGTATCAGATACCTCAGTCTCCTTAGACGCATCCTCGCTCATCCATGGAAACTGGTCGAGTTAGTGGGCGGCAGAGGGTGGAGTCTGCTCTCTTGGTTGCTTTGTTGCGTCTGCTCCTGTCTCTGGCCATGCTCCATCCACCCCGGCAGACGATGGCGTGGAACACCCCAGAGGCCACAGTGTATATGTTTATTTTACTTTTTGTTCATAGCTGTGTGTAGAAGTGACTGGTTGTATCAGCTCTGCTCTTTTAATGTCTTTTATGTCGTTTGTGTTATTTGATGTTCTATGCTCTTACATGTGTGTAAGAGGGATGTGTGCTATGGCTATGAGTTGTTTTTTTCCCTTGGCCTCAGTCTGGACCCCCAGGCTTAGACCACATTTTTATTTTTTTTATTATTCCCCCCAACCCCCCATTGTTTACCTGTATCTCAGCATTTTTGTAAGGGGGGCCAGAAGTCGGCAGACCCGTCAGCGATCCTGTTCTGTCTCCTTGTAATGTTTGACTGATCTTGAAGGGGATTGTGCTGAAAATTTTAGTTTCCCCTCGGTATTAATAAAGTATTTCTGAAATACACAAAAACAACACAATTTTAACATGTATCATGCCGTTTAGATAAGAAATGTTGTATAAAAACAATACAATAGAACAGGGGTATCCAAACTACGGCCCACGGGCCAAGTGTGACCCAAGTTGGCCTTCAAGACGGCACGAGTTCAAAAAGCAATATTGGTCGGAAGCCGCGTAATCATATCACATATACTGTAAATATGCCAAGAGTATGACAGCTGCCATGTTGATGCCATCTGGGGGCCAAAAAAAGTAACTCAAACATTAGCTGTACTTGTAAGGAAACTCAGCATTGCATTCACCTATATGACCTAATCTAAACAACCTTCTCTAATCATGATGTAGAAAAAAAAATCCACCAGCACAAAAATTCAACAAATATTATCACACATAACACCACCTGCTCAGTGAACTTTGTGGACATTTTAAAAAACGTCCAATCAACATGACAAAAAATATATAAATTACACCCACTTACAAGGGGTGATGGGAAACATGAAAAACACTCTCTCCACCAAAAAGGGCAAGTAGTAGAAAATGGATAGATGGATGGATTGAAACTTTTATGAAGTACATAATGTACAACATTTAACTTGGATAATGGACTTCTACAATATCACCTTCTAGCTGCTTCTCTTTATTTTCATGGATAAATGTCTGTCAGGTAGATCTAATTTCATGTTGTTATTGACCCATTCTGCTATAGAATGGTGCAAACTAACAGTGCTGCACTCAAATAGCTTTTACCAAGTTAACTAGCTACACGTTCTGTCATGATTTTGATTATTTATTTTTTTAATTTAATGAATATCAATGTCTTCTGCTCAGAATGGTCGTTTACACTCACGTTCTTCCTTCCCATGGTTGGAAAAACAAAGTTATGTCTGACTCTAGCGAGAAGCTAAAGCAAACGAGTAAGACTTCCTGTTTTGTTTTTATCTCACAGGGTTCACTGCGACATTCACTACGCCAACTAGCAGTGGCGAGGCTTGTAACCCTAATTTTTGTTCGCAACCTAAAGCTTTACAATTAGGCAGCACTTATCTCCAAAAACTCCTAAGCTGGGTCACTCATATCCTGAGATATCACTATATAACAATAACAATGTACAAATATGAAAAAGGCTACGAAAACACACTTAGACTTAGACCTACACAAACTTTATTGATCCACAAGGGAAATTGTTCCACACAGTAGCTCAGTTACAAGGGATGGAAAGGGTAAGGATGGACAGGATAATGCAGGTATACAGTAGATTAAAAATGTACCATAGTAGCAATATAAAATACAACATATATGTAATATTTACATATTTTATATACAGTATATAATATATACTAATATATAATATTTGCATATAATATATTCAATATATATATATATATATATATATATATATATATTTATATATATATATATATATATATATATATATATATATATATATATATATATATATACATATCAGGTGCTCCGGAGCCGCATGCCGCTCTTTAGCGCCGCCCTAGTGGCTCTCTGGAGCTTTTTCAAAAATATATGAAAAATGGAAATGATGAGGGGAAAAAGAACATATTTTTTGTTTGAATTTAGTTTCCGTAGGAGGACAAACATGACACAAACCTCCCTAAATGCTATAAAACACACTGTTTATATTAAACATGCTTCACTGATTCGAGTATTTGGCGAGCGCTGTTTTGTCCTACTCATTTTGGCGGTCCTGGAACTCACCCTAGTTTGTCTATATGCATAACTTTCTCCAACTTTATCAGACGTGATTTATGCCACTTTTTTTTCTGTCTCATTTTGTCCACCAAACTTTTAACGTTGTGCATGAATGCACAAAGGTGAGTTTTGTTGATGTTACTGACTTATGTGGAGTGTGCTAATCAGACATATTTGGTCACTGCATGACTGCAAGCTAATCGATGCTAACATGCTATTTAGGCTAGCTGTATGTACATATTGCATTACGATGCCTCATTTGTAGCTATATTTGAGCTCATTTAGTTTCCGTTAAGTCCTCATGACACACTATCTGTTGTATGTAATATGGCTTTTATTTTTTTTTGCGGCTCCGGACAGATTTTATTTTTATATCTTTGATCCAATATGGCTCTTTCAACATTTTGGGTTGCCGACCCCTTATATAAATATATGAATATATGAATAAATAAATATTTATTTATAAATAAATAAAACAAACAAAAAACACACAGATATTTTCAAAAATGATATTATAAAAACAAAAACAATTGTTTTTTTTATCTTATCACGCCTGTATCGATCTGACTCTATCATCAACACTATTGATACTCCATAGTATAATTGGATACCACTTATTAGATATCGCACTATTATAGAGTACTTATTAGAAATTGTCCTATGTTTGAGTTGAATTAAAAAACAACTTTTAAAGTATTAAATGCACAGCCTAAAGCATTTGATTAGGAGCATACACACATTTGTAGTGTAGGAGCGTTAATTGCACTCTTCCTTTGAAGCGTGCAGAAACAAGCCTCATCTACTTGTGCTTTATTGCAAGCTCACACTAAATGGAACTAACAACTGTGAACCTTTGAATACACACTCACTCCCACACCCATACACAAAATAAAAGGAGTCACTGGTGGAAGAGGAACAAAAATAAAGAATGCGTGAGAAACTTGCATTAGCATCTGTTTGAGCTGTCAAAAAGGCATTATTTGTGTTTTAACAGGCTGGGGTTGTTTGTTTATTTGTTTTTTCAGGTGTAGGTGATGTAGGAACTCCTGCGGGAGGTCAGCGTAAAGCATGTGAATAAACAAAAGTCCTTGTGTGAAACATTCCTGCTGCAAAATACATCAGCAGAGGCCACACCATCCATCTCCATTCGTCCCCCAATGTCACTGGTATATACTTAGTCTAATTATATGTACTGTATTCTATCTATATATTTGCTGTATATATACACATACTTTATATATATATATATATATATATATATATATATATATATATATATATATATATACACACACACACATACACAACAATTGAAAGAAAATCAATACATCAAGAAATTATTAATTTGAGGGATACTTTACTAATGTTTAAACATTCAAATGATTTGCACCCACTGGGTCAATGTATCATTTGGTCAGTGAATTTTCTTTTGACGAATGGAAATTAAAAAACAAAAATCGATTAGTTTATTTTGAAACAAAAAAAAAGTGATTGAAAAACAGGGATTATTATTTTTTTGTGTTGAAAAGCAATAACTAGATCTGTGGAAGTATTAATGTAGCAAGATTATTTGCAGACACGTATCTCAAGCTGTGCATTAGTAATCCCATTCACTTGTTTGTGTATTAATGTGTGTGTCTGTTTCTCAGTGTTTTCTCAGTGTGTGAGTCGTGTGTCAGTGTTGTTAGTTGTCTGCTCATATGGTTTGTCTCTGGGTAAATAAAATCTGGTTGTCTGTATTTCAAAGCGTGTGAGTGTAAAAAAAAATTTGTGTGTTCGTATTCGGATATGTGTGCAGCAGGAAAAACCTCGATTGGCTGTCTTTTTACGCTTAACTTTTAGCTACGTTTCTGCTGTGAACGAATTGTGAGAGTGTAATACAATCTGTGTGTGCGTACTAAGAGTTGTATGTGCGTGAAAATTGTGCGTGTCCGTAATCAGATGTGTGTAAAGCAAGAACCCTGATTACACGTGACTTTTGCGACACTTCTGCCGTGTAAGAGTTGTAAGAGCCCGTACAGGGATCCAAACTTGAAAGAGTTGTGTACAGGGGGGCATTTTTACCACTGTGTTACAAGGCCTTTCCTTTTAACAACACTCAGTAAATGCTTGGGAACTAAGGAGAACAATTTTTGAAGCTTTTCGGGTGGAATTCTTTCCCATTTTTGCTTGATGAACAGCTTAAGTTGTTCAACAGTCCATTGAGGTATTTTAGGCTTCATGATGCACCACACATTTTCAACGGGAGACAGGTCTGGACTACAGGCGGGCCAGTCTAGTACCCGCACTCTTTTACTATGAAGCCATGCTGTTGTAACACGTGGCTTGGCATTGTTTTGCTGAAATAAGCAGGGGCGTCCATGATAACGTTGCTTGGATGGCAACATATGTTGCTCCAAAACCTGAATGTACCTTTCAGCATTAATGGTGCCTTCACAAATGTGTAAGTTACCCATGCTTTGGGCACCAATACACCCCCATACCATCACAAATGCTGGCTTTTGAACTTTGCGCATATAACAATACACATTGTTCTTTTTCTCTTTGTTCAGGAGGACACAACGTCCCAAGGTTTACAAAAACAATTTGAAATGTGGACTTGTCATCAGTCCATCTTGGATGAGCTCGGGCCCAGCGAAGCCTGTGGCGTTTTTGGGTGTTGTTGATATGTGGCTTTCGTCTTGCATAGCCAAGTTTTAACTTGCAGTTACAGATGTTACGACGAACTGTAGTTACTGACAGTGTTTTTTCTGAAATGTTCCTGAGTCCATGTGGTGATATCCTTTATACACTGATGTCGCTTTTTGATGCAGTACCGCATGAGGGATCCAAGGTCACGGGCATTCAATGTTACGTGCAGTGATTTTTACAAATTCTCTGAACATTTTGAGGATATTACAGACCATAGATGTTTAAATTACTTGCAATAGCCGGTTGAGAAAGGTTGTTCTTAAGCTGTTCGACAATTTTCTCACGCATTTGTTCACAAACTAGTGACTCTCGTACCATCCTTGTCTGTGAATGACTGAGCATTTCATGGAAGCTGCTTTTATACCCAATCATGGCACCCACCTGTTCTCAGTTAGCCTGTTCACCTCTGGGATGTTCTAAATAAGTGTTAATGAGCATTCCTCATCTTTCTCAGTTTTTTTTGCCACTTGTGGCAGCTTTTTTGAAACATGTAGCAGGTATCAAATTCCAAATGAGCTAATACTTGCAAAAAATAGCAGAGTTTTCCAGTTTGAATGTTAAGGATCTTGTCTTTACAGTCTATTCAATTGAAAATAGGATGAAAAGGATTTTCAAATCATTGTATTCTGTTTTTATTTATAATTTACACAAGGTGCCAACTTCAATGGATTTGGGGTTCATAAATGAAAATGAATGTTTTAGCTATAACTTAGTTGTTTTAAGCTTTTCTTACTTAAAGAAGTTATCAGTAATGTTATGATATATAGCGGCCTAAATAATGGTGTTTCCTTCATCGGTGGAATACGCGTTTGCAAATACTTTTGCTGCAATAACACTTCCATAGACCAGGGGCGTCGCCAGACAGATTTCACTGGGGCACGTGCCCCAGTGTTAATCTGCAGTGCTCCAGTAAAAATTTCACCATTAAAAAAAAACGCTTCAGAGTTTTAAGTCTACATAACATAGACAACAGCGCACATACTACTTAGTATGGGAATTGATTGCTACTGTATTCACTCCACGTAACAATGAGCACATGGCTACTCCATCCATCCATTTCCTACCGCTTATTCCCTTTTGGGGTAGCGGGGGGCGCTGGCGCCTATCTCAGCTACAATCGGGCGGAAGGCGGGGTACACCCTGGACAAGTCGCGACCTCATCGCAGCACATGGCTACTTAATATGGTAATTTATTCACGTGTTGATCAAGACTTCGGTTGAGAGAAAGAGAGAGAAAGAGAAAAGAGAGAGGGGGGGGGGGGCGAATCACAGCTGAGGTAGGTAACGTTAGCCAACAAAAATGTGTTAATTATATTATTTTGATTTTGATTTGACTCAAACTGTAACTCCTAGATGGATATCAGAAAGTTATTCGCCTGCAGCAGGGGAGACGCAGCGAGGAATGAGAGATGTAAGTGAAGTCCTAGCTAGCTAGGCAACATCATTGTCTTAAGTTGATGCTAAATTAGCTAACGTTATTCCTTGTATCAAGACAAACATATTCATTTGCTGTACGAGCTGTCGGGGGAATTTCCAATGAACATGAAACATAATGTTGGTTTTTGTCTGCTGGTTCTGCATCAATGATGATTTGGAGTAAGCATGTGTGAGTTGAGTGCTTCTCAAATGGTTTATCTTCAGGAAGAAAAACATTTTTCCATATCATCAAGTCGTGAGCCAAATTTTTAAATCATTCAAGTTTATTTCACAGAAAAATAGCACAGTAGACTTGTCTTGTTAATCGGTGTGACTTTGAGTAAAATAATCTTATTTTGTCACCAGAAAAATGGCTACAGCTAAAGCATCTGGTTTCGTTTCCAGAAAAAATTGTAACATTTCTGTATTTGTTTTCAGAAAGATGGCTGAAAATATCGGGTTTTGTTGCCCCATTTAGATTTAAAAAATATATATTTCCTTGTCTCTCCTGAGTCTTCCTCCAACTTGTTAGTCGGTTTGCCTTTTGCTAAAATACTCACTAATAGTCAGTACAAAAATCGCTAAAAATATCTGGTTTTGTTGCCACAATTTGATTTTTTTCTCCCTAAACTTTTTTTTTTTCCATGCACACATCTGACTGCGACTCACTGAAAATGACACACAATCCACTTTAATGTCACGACCCAGCAGTTGGGAACCACTGGTCAACTGTATAACAGTTACTGTAATATTTCCATGTCTGTCCAGAGTGATTGACCACTTTGCAAAAATAAAAACGAGACGTTACAGTTTACTTCTCAGAAAATGATTCCCTGAACAGACACACAACAGTTGTTCATTTATTCTACTACTGTGGCTTTATTGTTTTGTGTATATTTTATAGTTTTGTGTATCTAAAATAGGATTAGCCACATTGCCATAAATGGAAATTAAATAATATAAAAGAACCCAGAGATGTAGGGGTGCTTTATTTTTTGTTTTACTTTTGTAGATGTTAGATTTGCAGATGATTACTGCAATATATATTTCAAAAAGATTCATTGCTCTTCCTTTTTGCTTTTACCAGTAGCAGTTTAGAAGTCTGGTGTAAAAAAGTGCACAAGTAGGTCAAATGCATTAGTTAATTTCAGGTGGTTGATCAAAGATCCATACAACATAATCTGATATGATTTCATAGTTTAAAGCACTATTTATGTATTTTTCATGATAAATAAGTGCTAAAAATGTTTTTGCTTGCGCGCTTTGCACGCTCACATGAATTATTTGTGCCCCAGGTGTGCCCCAGTACAGTATTAGGTCTAGTGACGCCCCTGCCATAGAGATCCAAAAAACGGTTACATTTCTATCTTATATTCCACAGAACAAAATGAAGAAAAAAAACAGTCAGCCGAAACAAAAAAAACTGACCAAAAGCAGATGTTATTTTATATTCCAACACGGGAACCAGAAGTTGCTATTTAAAGGCAAGACTGCGAACCGGCCCGTAGGAAAAAAAACGTTGTAGTGTTGTTTCCTGCATTTATATATAAAAAAATATTGGCATAATCATCTGGTCTTTCTGACACAGGATTGTGCCGAAATATTTTGGTTGTGCAAAGTGATTGTTGCAGCAGCTGCTGTGGCGGGTCTCAGACCATCTATGCAAGATGTGGAGGTCCTGGGCCAGTGTGGTTACGTGTGGTTTGCAGTTGTGAGGCCGCTTGGGTATACAGCCAAGTTCTCTGAAACGCCTTTGGAGACGCCTTATAGGAAGAGAAATGAACGTTCGTTCAGCTCGTTTGACGATCCCGCACTCATAATGCCTATCAATCAATCAAAGTTTATTTACATAGCCCTAAATCACAAATGTCTCAAAGGGCTGCACAAGCCACGACGACATTCTCCGCTCAGATCCCACATCAGGGCAAGGAAAAACTCAACTCAATGGCATACAATGAGAAACCTTGGAGAGGACCGCAGATGTAGTCACAACTACCCACCGGGCGACCGGTGCAATGGACGTCGAGTGGATCTAGTTAATAGTATGAGAGTCCAGTCCATAGTGAGGCCTACAGGGCAACATTTGAGTGGAGACAGGTCATCAGTGCAGAGACATCCCCAACTCATGCACAGATGAGTGGTCCACCCCGGGTATCCACTTTGAACAGCTAGCGCGTCATCTGTGGCCACCTTATAACCTCTTCACACAGGAGAGGGGGGCAGAGGAGAAAAGAGACGGCAGATCAACTGGTCTAAAAGAGGGGTCTATTTAAAGGCTCGTGTATACAAATTAGTTTTAAGATCAATCAATCGATGTTTATTTATATAGCCCTAAATCACAAGGGTCTCAAAGGGTTGCACAAACCACAAAGACATCCGCGGTTCAGCGCCCACATAAGGGCAAGGAAAAACTCACAACCCAGTGGGCAGTCGATTAGAATGACTATGAAAACCTTGGAGAGGACCGTAAATGTGGGTACCCCCCCTCCAACCCCCCTGCCTCTAGGGGAGGCTGGATGCAATGGACGTCGAGTGGGTCTGACATAATATTGTGAAAGTCCAGTCCATAGTGGATCTTACATAATAGTGAGAGTCCAGTCCATAATGGGGCCAGCAGGAGACCATCCCGAGCGGAGATGGTTCAGCAGCGCAGAGATGTCCCCAACTGATGCACAGGCAAGCGGTCCACCCCGGGTCCCGACTCTGGACAGCCAGCACTTCATCCTTGGCCACCAGACCTGTGTCCCCCCCCACACACCCCTCCACAAGGGAGAGGGGGGCAGAGGAGAAAAAGGAAAGAAACAGCAGATCAACTGGTCTAAAAAGGGGGTCTATTTAAAGGCTAAAGTATACAAATGAGTTTTAAGATGGGACTCAAATGCTTCTACTGAGGTAGCCTCTCTAACTGTCACCGACAGGGCGACAGAGGAGGAAAGAAAAGAAACGGCAGATCAACTGGTCTAAAAAGGGGGTCTATTTAAAGGCTAGAGTATACCAATCAATCAATCAATGTTTATTTATATAGCCCTGAATCACAAGTGTCTAAAAGGGCTGCACAAACCACAACGACATCCTCGGTACAGAGCCCACATAAGGGCAAGGAAAAACTCACACCCAGTGGGACGTCGGATACAGTGACAATGATGACTATGAGAAACCTTGAAGATGACTGCATATGTGGCCGCCGGACCTGTGTCGCCCCCCCCCCCTCCCCCCCTCCACAAGGGAAAGGGGGGCAGAGGAGAAAAAGGAAAGAAACGGCAGATCAACTGGTCTAAAAAGGGGGGTCTATTCAAAGACTACAGTATACAAATGAGTTTTAAGATCGGACTCAAATGCTTCTACTGAGGTAGCATCTCTAACTGTCACCGAGAGGGCGACAGAGGAGGAAAGAAAAGAAACGGCAGATCAACTGGTCTAAAAAGGGGGTCTATTTAAAGGCTAGGGTATACAAATCAATCAATCAATCAATGTTTATTTATATAGCCCTAAATCACAAGTGTCTCAAAGGGCTGCACAAACCACTACGACATCCTCGGTACAGAGCCCTTATAAGGGCAAGGAAAAACTCACACCCAGTGGGACGTCGGATACAGTGACAATGATGACAATGAGAAACCTTGGAGAGGACTGCATATGTGGCCACCGGACCTGTGTCCCCCCGCCCCTCCTCCACAAGGGAGAGGGGGGCAGAGGGGAAAAAGGAAAGAAACGGCAGATCAACTGGTCTAAAAAGGGGGGTCTATTTAAAGGCCAGAGTATACAAATGAGTTTTAAGATGGGATTTAAATGCTTCTACTGAGGTAGCATCTCTAACTGTCACCGAGAAGGCATTGCAGAGTACTGGAGCCCGAACAGAAAACGATATATAGCCCGCAGAATGTTTTTTGGCTCTGGGAATCACTAGTAAGCCAGAGTTCTTAGAACGCAGAGTTTCTTGCCAGGACATATGGACGCTCTCTCAACACGTGCAACATCTGTGGCACTGTGCTGTGAGATAAAACTGCACATTTGACCTTTTAACCCAGGTGTGAGTGTTGCGTCGACTTTTAAGGTTTGTTATCCAAAGCAGTGGCGATTGCTTTAAATGAGGTGAAGTGCCGCAGATGGTAGAGCCTCTATACTGCAACTTGAGGGTTCCTGGTTCGGTTCCAGCTTCCGCCATCCTAGTCATTGTCCAAACACTCAGGCACATATTGGCACCCATGCTTCCATCAGTCCACCCCAAAGCAGCTGTGACTAAAAAAAGTAACTTACCACCACAAAACGTGAATGTTGAGTGAATGAAAATGTTCTTAGTTCTCTGTGAAGCGCTTTGAGTGTCAAGAAAAGCGCTAATTGATTATTATCATTTTTATCATTATTATTATTAAAAGGGACCTATTATGCAAAACCAACTGTTCTTACCTGTTTGCACCTGTTTTGTGTGTTTGAGATTGCATAAGTCCTGAAAATTTGAACTCAAACGACAGAGGAATTGTGGAGATATTGATAACAACACTCTTGCCTTCCTTCATACTTCGTACAACGAGCTGTTAGGAATTTGCACAACCTGTGACCTTTTTCCCATGTGTGATGTCACCGGATAGCTCCAAAAATAGTATAAAATTATGCAAAGTGCTTTTTGCGAGTCCGCCTTTGTATTCTGACGCTGTAGTCAATAAGCTCCAGTTAGTTGGCTCTCTTGGATGCTTTGTTGGGTCTGCTCCTGCCTCTGGCCATGCTCACCCCACCCCAGCAGACGATGGTGTGGAACACCACAGAGGCCACCTCAGTGTATATGTTTTTTGTGTTTGTTGTTTTTACTTTTGTAGCTGTATGTAGAAATGGCTGTTTGCTGAAATGTTTTTCTCTCACACAATACTGAAACACTCTTATACACACTACTGAAATGCTGTCACATAAACAACTGAAATGTTCTTCTCTCACACACACTACTGAAACATTCTTATACACACTATTGAAACACTTTTATACATACTACTGACATGCTCTCACATAAACAACTGAAATGTTCTTCTCTCACACACACTACTGAAACACTCTTATACACACTACTGAAATGCTCTCACATAAACAACTGAAATGTTCTTCTCTCACACACATTACTGAAACACTCTTATACACACTACTGAAACACTTTTATACAGACTACTGAAACACTCTTATACACACTACTGAAATGCTCTCACAAAAACTGAAATCTTTTTCTTTCACACACACTACTGAAAAACTTGTATACACACTACTGAAACACTCTTATACACACTACTGAAATGCTCTTACATACACTACTTAAATGCAACTAAGTGTTTACCTGTTTATCAACTTTTTTGTAAGGGGCTCCGGAAGTTGGCAGACCCGTCAGCGATCCTGTTCTGTCTCCCTGTAATGTTTGTCTGCTCTTGAATGGGATTGTGCTAAAAATCTTAATTTCCCCTTGTGGATTAATAAAATATTTCTGATTCTGATTTTTCTTTTTCCTATTTACTTGTTGTGGGGCAGACTGGCTTGTACATGTAGATGCTTCCTCTGCAGTGGCTATCTCTAACTCGAGTGTGTAGTTCTAACTTATATATATATATATATATATATATATATATATATATATATATATATATATATATATATATATATATATATATATATATATATATATATATATATGTATATATATATATATATATATATATATATATATATATATATATATATATATATATATAAATATATGTCAATAGACTCGTGACGGATGCGCTAAAAACTACAACATGGATGACGGGGAGAAGGCACAGTCAAAGAGCCACGTAAATAAGACCGCCCACAAAACGGCGCATCCTGAAGAGACAGTTACAAAGCGGGTTGAAAACGTCTGTAAGACATAATGTATGCAACAATTTCACCGAAAAACCACCATTACATGTTATCAAAACCACAAGGTAGTGTTTTAAATGTAAAAAAAAATAAAAAATCATAATATGACCCAATTAACAGGGTCGTGATTAGGATTTGACAGATAAAGAGGGCAAAAAGTGGTTGTCCAAGAGGAACTTTGGAAAGGCTAAAATCATGGACTGTTATTTCAGCACCATATAAAAAGATATTACCTCGAGCAACACAATGAATTTCCAGAACAACAATAAATAAGCGTTTATCACTGGCAACTTTTTGAAAACAGAGCATTTTTAATAAGAAATAGTTAAATTATTTCCCATCACAATTATCAAATTAATGGACATGTGTGCAAAACTGGAACATAAGTGCCCTATTAAAAAAAGGAGCTGGTCAGATCTCTCGGTGAGGTGGCTCACTGCAGTCAGTTAAATTTTAGAATGTATGCGATACTTTATTTAAAATAAATAAAACAACTATCGATTACTAATCGATTTTACAATCATCCATGTCCGAATTGCAATGGATCAAAAATTGATTATTTTCCCCGCCTCTAGTGGGGAAGCGCGGTTCTGAGGTTTTTAATTGTATGCCATTGGGTTGAGTTTTTTCTTGCCCTGATGTGGGGATCTAAGCCGAGGATGTCGTTGTGGCTTGTGCAGCCCTTTGAGACACTTTTGATTAAGGGCTATATAAATAAACGTTGATTGATTGATCGATAGGCCTACCAGCTGGCTTGGGAATGCCTCGGGATCTCCCGGGAAGAGCTGGACAAAATAGTTGGGGGGAGAGGAAAGTCTGGGCTTTTCTGCTTCAGCTGCTGCCCCCGCGACTCAACTTTGGATAAGCAGAGGAAGATGGATGGATGCTTGACAGCTGTTACAAAAATTTGGCATTGCATAAATGCAACAGTATAAAATCTTTTTACTTAAAGGCTTACTGAAATGAGATTTTCTTATTTAAACGAGAATAGCAGGTCTATTCTATGTGTCATACTTGATCATTTCGCGATATTGCCATATTTTTGCTGAAAGGATTTAGTAGAGAACATCCACGATAAAGTTCGCAACTTTTGGTGCTGATAAAAAAGCATTGCCTTTACCGGAAGTCGCAGATGATGACGTCACAAGGGTGAGGGCTCCTCACGTCCTCACATTGTTTATAATGGGACCCTCCAGTAGCAAGAGCTATTCGGACCGAGAAAACGAAAATTTCCCCATTAATTTGAGCGAGGATGAAAGATTCGTGGATGATGATATTGATAGCGAAGGACTGGAAAAAATAAATAAATACAAAAAATAAAGTAATAAAAAAAAAGCGATTGCATTGGTATAAATTCAGATGTTTTAGACACATTTACTAGGATAATTCTGGGAAATCCCTTATCTTTCTATTGTGTTGCTAGTGTTTTAGTGAGATTAAATAGTATCTGATAGTCGGAGGGGTGTGTCCACGGTTGTGTTGAGGCCAGTGTCTGAAGGAAGTCACGGCAGATACAAAAACGGCGCAAACTCCACAGATCTCCCGTAAGAGGTGACTTTTTAACATATTTTTCTCACCGAAACCTGCCGGTTGACAAGTGGTTGGGATCCATGTTCGCTTGACCACTCTGATCCATAGTAAAGCCTCACCTCCGGGAATTTCAAACAAGGAATCACCGTGTGTTTGTGAGGCTAAAGGCTAAAGCTTCCCACCTCCATCTTTCTACTTTGACTTCTCCATTATTAATTAAACAAATTGCAAAAAGATTCACCAACACAGATCTCCCGTCCAAAGGCAAAACCCAGTGACTCAATTTTGGTCAAAACTGAGCTGATAATAATTTTGGAGTTCCTAGGTGATATGCTTTACATTAGTGTATGCGATATTGTAATTTGTTCCGTAAGTAAGCTGTTACGCGCATGGCAGGACCTAGCAATTACCACATAACCGCGTAGATACAACAGAAAAACCTAGTATCTCAAGGGACCAATCGGAGCTTCTTTGTCAGTCGCCTTATTGTCTTTAATGAGACATTTGCACGAATGGGGGCCGATGGTCAACCTGATTATGGCACGAGGGGATATTTGGAAGATTGGCCCAGGACGTTTCAAGCACCTTCATTAAATGTATTGTTCTTGATTTTTCCCCTTGCATACTCTTTTGGGCAGATAACTGTGGAGGTCAAAATAAAAACTGGACGCTGTACACGGCTCTTGCCCAATGTGCAAACGCAGAATGGGGCCCACCCGAGATTGTGATAAAATATCTGGAGAAAGGGCACACGTTCATGAAAGCAGATCCAATCCATGGCTCAATCGGCAAGAAAATGAAAGCTCAAGAAAACATCTATACGTTTGATGACTTAGTAAGACAGCATCAAGATAGATTGGTTTTCCTTTGTTTTCTCAAAATCAGCTAAAATTGAGTTACTAGGTTTTGCCTTTGGACGGGAGACATGTCCAAAATACTGTTTAATTGCGCGATGAAAAGAGACGACTTTTAGCCGCAAATAGTGCTGCGCTAATATTACCTGACAGTCCATGACATCACGCGCACGCGTCATCATTCCGCGACGTTTTCAACAAGAAACTCCGGGGGAAATTTAAAATTGCAATTTAGTAAACTAAACTGGCCGTATTGGCATGTGTTGCAGTGTTAATATTTCATCATAAACTATCAGACTGAGTGGTCGGTAGTAGTGGGTTTCAGTAGGCCTTTAAAGACCTAAACGAGGCAACAGTTCATATCTCACCAAACATGACAAACAAGATAGAAAGTAGTGTTTAATGATTGTTTTGATTATTTAATGGTCACTGTAATGTTAAAAAATAGATGCTGGAGTGAGATAGTGTTGAAAATTGTACTTTGATGGCCAGTTTTGTTTATTTTTATGTACCGTTTTCATTGATCACACACACACACACACACACACACACACACACACACACACACACACACACACACGCACACACGCACGCACACACACGCACAAACACAATATAGTACTGCCTCAACACCACGGCAAGTTGAACACAAAAGCCTGCTGGTCATGACCTATGTGAGCTGAATGCTAACCAAGGGTAAGGAATGTTCACCACAGGGACAAACTCAATTGACACACAAAGACACACACACTGCTCTTTAGGAGGCACACTTAAAAATGCAGTTGTTGACTTGTAGCAGATTTTAGGACATACGACTGAAAAGCCAGAGTTAAGTCAACTCTCTTAACCCATAGAGAGCCAAGACCATTTGTGCTTGATATAGAATTTAAAAAGTTAAAGTACCAATGATTGTCACACACACACTAGGTGTGGCGAAATTATTCTCTGCATTTGACCCATCACCCTTGATCACCTCCTGGGAGGTGAGGGGAGCAGTGAGCAGCATCAGTGGCCGTGCCCGGGAATCCTTTTTGGTGATTTAACCCCCAATTCCAACCCTTGATGCAGAGTGCCAAGCAGGGAGGTAACGGGTCCCATTTTTATAGTCTTTGGTATGATTTGGCCGGGGAAATGAGAATTTTGTACAGGAGAAGACGATGTGTGTTGTTTTTTTTCTAAAATAGTATCAATAAACTCTTGGGAAAATGGATACATACTCATTCTTATCTTACCCGGCGATGGAAAAAAAGCAGACTTCAAACTGTCCAAAATGGCGACAACGGGTCAAGTAAAAGTAGATTTATGATCGATAATATTCACCGTGATTTTTTTATGATGTCGTTTTTGGCGCAGGAAGGCAGAGAGATACTTAAAAAGACAAAGCAAAAAAAAAAAAAAAAAAAGCACTGAAACATGACAGCACCTTCCTTCTGGTGGGAAATAAATAGTTTGTCGTCAATCAGTCAAAGCCTGAACAGCTGTTTGGTTGCAGAAGGAGAAGAAAAAAAGGTGAGGACTTTATAGATTTGAAAGGCAAACAGGCCAAGACACCTCAGCTTTTTTTTTTAAGATGAAAAGACATATTTTATGGAATGGTAGACATTATTTGTTGTGGACATAATTACCTTGTTGTTCCTGTCTGAAGTTGAAATGTCTTAACTATAAATGACTATTTGACTACATTTATCTTTATTGTATACTAAATGTGTACATTACTTTTAAATGATACACTTCATATATTGTATACATTTTAAGTTATAAAAATGGTTGAATACACACTTAAGACATTTTTAGAATAGAAAAAAAAATAAAAACAACTTTCCCTGCTTAGATTTTAGGGTAAAGTTAAAGTACCACTGATAGTCACACACACACACTAGGTGTGGTGAAATTACCCTCTGGACCCATCACATTGTTCCACCCCCTTGGAGGTGAGGGGAGCAGTGAGCAGCAGTGGCTAGGGGCTGTGCTTGGGCATCATGTTGGTGATTTAACCCCCAATTCCAATCCTTGATGCTGAGTGCCGAGCGGGGAGGTAACGGGTCCCATTTTCTATAGTCGTTGGTATGACTCGGGTTTGAACTCACGACCTACCGATCTCAGGGCGGACACTCTAACCACAAAGCCACAGAGAACTTTTGAACAATACATATTTGTTAATACACTATACTTAAATGAAAGAAATAGACTGACACACACACAGTGGGGCAAAAAAGTATTTAGTCAGCCACCGATTGTGCAAGTTCTCCCACTTAAAATGATGACAGAGGTCTGTAATTTTCATCATAGGTACACTTCAATTGCGAAAGACAGAATGTGAAAAAAAAATCCAGGAATTCAAATTGTAGGAATTTTAAATCATTTATTTGTAATTTGTGGTGGAAAATACGTATTTGGTCAACCATTCAAAGCTCTCACTGATGGAAGGAGGTTTTGGCTCAAAATCTCACGATACATGGCCCCATTCATTCTTTCCTTAACACGGATCAAACGTCCTGTCCCCTTAGCAGAAAACAGCCCCAAAGCATGATGTTTCCACCCCCATGCTTCACAGTAGGTATTGTGTTCTTGGGATGCAACTCAGTATTCTTCTTCCTCCAAACACGACGAGTTGAGTTTATACCAAAATGGATACATGGATGATACAGCAGATGATTGGGAGAATGTCATGTGGTCAGATGAAACCAAAATAGAACTTTTTGGTATAAACTCAACTTGTCGTGTTTGGAGGAAGAAGAATACTGAGTTGCATCCCAAGAACACCATACCTAGTGTGAAGCATGGGGGTGGAAACATCATGCTTTGGGGCTGTTTTTCTGCTAAGGGGACAGGACGATTGATCGGTGTTAAGGAAAGAATGAATGGGGCCATGTATCGTGAGATTTTGAGCCAACACCTCCTTCCATCAGTGAGAGCTTTGAATGGTTGACCAAATACTTATTTTCCACCATAATTTACAAATAAATTGTTTAAGATTCCTACAATGTGAATTCTGGGATTTTTTTTTTCACATTCTGTCTCACACAGTTAAAGTGTACCTATGATGAAAATTACAGACCTCTGTCATCTTTTTAAGTGGGAGAACTTGCACAATCGGTGGCTGACTAAATACTTTTTTGCCCCACTGTATGTGGATAGGTACTGAATTTGGTACTTTTATTGGTACCGACAGTATTCACATAAAATCAAACCACACCACACACGTTTGTTTACAGACTGGGCACAGGCTCAAGCACTTGGTGGGGACACAAGCACTCAAAGCAGAATCAACAGAACTGCCTCTAGGTAGCGTTGCAATATTCCAGGCCAACAAAGCAAGCATGTTTGATAGAAGGCTCGACTATTCAAAATGCGCCAGCTTGATGCTGGAGTCCGAATTAAGCCGGCATGATCAATTTCCTTAGCTACCTTTTTAAATACATCTCCCTTTCTTAATAAAATGATTGGTGTTTACGGCCGTCGCTCAGTCGCTCGTATGCGTACGGAGCGCGTGCACACATATAGAAGCTGTTCAGGAGAAGCAACAAACAATTTGCAGTCATGTTGTTGTTAAGAAGCTAACACAAGCTATCCAAATTGCTATCATTAGCTAACTACACCAGAAGCTAAAACTCGTGTGTGGAAGTCGCTTCCTAGCGGTCCCACAGTCAGACACGGCACCGGAGCCAAGCATGCAGGTTTAACAAGGTTTTTAATGATAATGTTGTTGACGCAAGTTTTCTCTCCTGATAGACCGTGACTTTTCAGTCACGTCCGTATCCTCTCTTCCCTCCTGCTCCCGACCGCTTACTGTTAAAGACAACAAATGATTACATTAACACGTACCACCTGTGAAATCTAATCACCCGCCAGCTGTGTCTCGCCGTCAGCACTGCCACGCCCCGTCTGATGGTGCTCTGTCCTCAGCACCATAGACAGAGGTGGTGACTTTTGCTCCTGCAGGCAGCGCTGGCTACATCTCCCTCCACAGCGTGCACGTGTTACGTACGTATGTACGTAATTACATCTTTGCGTACGAGAAGCTGTAAGAAGGTGGGATATATTGTGTAAAATACATTATAGAGATGGTGCCCTCTAGGCATGTTTGTAAATGTTGCAAACACTCCCTTTAAGTGTCTTATTAGCATTTTTGGTGTTATGACAAATATGTCATATCAGGCTTTCCATAACAGTTGTACAGCTGAGAGACCAATGGAGATATTTTAAAAGCGTGTTTTCTCATGACTATTTGATTATACTAAAACATGACAATTGTTAAATGGCTTTAAAATGAGCTTTAACAGTGACGCCGGTATGTAGTGAAGCCATCCATCCATCTTCTTCCGCTTATCTGAGGTCTGGTCGCGGGGGCAGCAGCCTAAGCAGAGAAGCCCAGACCTTCCTTTCCCCAGCCACTTCGTCCAGCTCTTCCCGGGGGATCCCGAGGCGTTCCCAGGCCAGCCGAGAGACATAGTCTTCCCAACGTGTGGTGGATCTTCCCCGTGGCCTCCTACCGGTCGGACGTGCCCTGAACACCTCCCTAGGGAGGCGTTCGGGTGGCATCCTGACCAGATGCCCGAACCACCTCATCTGGCTCCTCTCGATGTGGAGGACCAGCGGCTTTACTTTGAGTTCCCTCCGGATGGCAGAGCTTCTCACCCTGTCTCTAAGGGAGAGCCCCGCCACCCGGCAAAGGAAACTCATTTCGGCCGCTTGTACCCTGATCTTGTCCTTTCGGTCACACCGCAAGGCTCATGACCATAGGTGAGGATGGGAACGTAGATCGACCGGTAAATTGAGAGCTTTGCCTTCCGGCTCAGCTCCTTCTTCACCCCAACGGATCGATACAGCTTCCGCATTACTGAAGACGCCGCACCGATCCGCTTTTCCCTCACTCGTGAACAAGACTCTGAGGTACTTGAACTCCTCCACTTGGGGCAGGCTCTCATCCCCAACCCGGAGATGGCACTCAACATTTTTTCCAGGAGAGAACCATGGTCTCAGACATGGAGGTACTGATTCTCATCCCAGTCTCTTCACACTCGGCTGCGAACCGCTCCAGTGAGAGCTGAAGATCCCGGCCAGATGAAGCCATCAGGACCACATCATCTGCAAAAAGCAGAGACCTAATCCTGCAGCCACCAAACCGGATACCTTCAACTACGCCTAGAAATACCGCAATACTAATTAATCATATTCGGTATTATACCGCCTCTGAAAAGTGAGTTTTTTTTATTGTACTTGGTTCCATTACAGTGGATGTCAGGGTTAGATCCACCAATGTCGTTTGTTTACATTGTGACGCCGGTGAGCTACGGTGTGTGGTGGAGCAAGTTCAGCTATTCCTTGTCTTGCAGAGATGATACTTGTAAGAAACTCACTTTTCAGAGGTGGTATAGTACCGAATATTATTCATTAAAATTGCGGTACTATACTAATACCGGTATACCATCCATCCATCCATTTCCTACCGCTTGTCCCTTTTGGGGTCGCTGGAGCCTATGTTAGGTGCATTCGGCCGGAAGGCGGTGTACATCCTGGACAAGTCGCCACCTCATTACACAGAGCCTACACAGATAGACAACATTCACACTCACATTCACACACTAAGGCCAATTTAGTGTTGCCAATCAACCTATCCCCAGGTGCATGTCTTTGGAGGTGGGAGGAAGCCGTAGTACCCGGAGGGAACCCACGCAGTCACGGGGAGAACATGCAACACAGAAAGATCCCCAGCACGGGATTGAACCCAGGACTGCTCAGGACCTTCATATTCCGAGGCGGATGCACTAGCCCCTTATCCACCGTGCTGCCCATACAACCCTAATACACACACATTTTAGTGTCTTCAAAGTGTGCAGTTTTTTACTTATATTTTTTTTGTTTTTGTCAAGGCTAGAACCATTTATTCATGTTTACATTGATCCTAATAGCTTCACTATACAAACGTTTTGGTTTTCAAGCCATGTTTGAACCATGCACTGAAAAAAATAACTCATAAGATTTACTTGAAAAAATTATTGTAAGTATTTGCACGCAAATGATTGAAGTAAAATTTAATGCTGCAATATCAAGTAACACTCACTTGCCAGTATCAAGTAAATTCTACTTACCATATAACATAACAGTTGTGAAGATATTAAGTAACAGTTACTTAATTACATCCAAGTTTTAAGTTATATTTGTTTAAACAAATTAGGTAAAGTTTACTTGTTTTTCATCAGCAGGAACATCATTTTACTCAAACTTTAAGTACATTTTCTATACCGTATTTCCTTGAAAAGCCACCGGGGCGCTAATAATTTTACAACCTCTTCTCACCCATGCGCTTATTAATGACATGTAGTATAAAACTGAGTGTGATGAGAAAAAATTCAATACAAAATTATTAGGCGGCCGCGGCCAGGTGGTTGGGGACCACTGCTCTACAGCAAGACACCGCGCCCACTTTTACACCATGTTGTGTGCGTGCCGGAAGGACACATGCGTTTCGCTCCTTATCACACGAGATTGCACTGCATACTTAGTCAACAGCCATACCTTTTACACTGGCGGTTGTGATATAAACAACTTTAGCATTCTTACAAATATGCGCCACACTCAGTGAACCCACACCAAACACATTTCTGGAGAACATCGACTCTGTAACACATTATGAACGCAAGATAAGAATTACCCATAATGCCACCTTGCAGTGCTCTGTGAAGTGATTCTAAAGGCCGGAGCAGAGCCAGTCGGCCAGAGCCTGTTGTGCTGTGCGCATGCGTCGTCGTGCATGCGTTTCAAAACACTAGATTTTCAGAGTAAAGTTTATGTAATATTTTCAGGTTTACGTACGTACAACTATTAAACATTTAAATATGAGGAAACATAAGTCAAACTTACTCTTCCGCCATAATTAATGTATTACGTTAATAAAATGTTTACTTTTACTTAAGAAACTCTAGTTCTTACTGAATGTTAAAAATACTAGGTATAAATTATGACAGTTACTCTAATAGAGTTTACAGCACCAAAAAGTCACTTTTTTCAGTGTGGCACGGAAAATATGCAGAGACTCCTCCCACCCCGACTGTTTTCTCTGCTGGACTCTAGAAAGAAGTTCCGCAGCCTCCGTAGCAGAACCTCCAGGTTCTGTAACAGCTTCTTCCCTCAGGCCGTAAGGCTCTTGAATGCATCATAATAATCCCCTCAATCCCCCTCCACCCCCCCTCCCCAAATTGGATTAACTCGCTGGAATATAAAGACAATATAACATACATCCATAAACATGGATGCATATGCAAAAATGCAATACATTTATTCGTTCAGTAAAATATTTATTTATATCCGCACCTTATTGCTCTTTTATCCTGCACTACCATGAGCTAATACACCATGTCGTTCTTATCTGTACTGTAATTCAAATTTGAATGACAATAAAAAGGATGTCTTGTCTATGTTCAATAAACAATTCAGTTCGTAAATACAGGCTCCACTGTACTGTACTTTTCCAATGTATTAAATTTACAGCGCCCAAAATTGTGAGAACAATGCTTCTTGGCATGCTCAGATCAGAGGATGCATTTGTGAGGAAGCAGTTCACACGACAAGCATTCAGACTTGTTCACACATTACTTGGGAACGTAACTACAAGGCGTGCCAACAGACTAAAGTCAACACAAATTCCTACCGGCATTGTTGCCAAAACAAACTAAATAAAAACACATTTGGGTTCTCTTGGAAACTGTTGACTTTAAATAGACTTTGCTGGCAAACGTTTTTCAGCGTTCTCCTGTATTGCGTTAGTTTCTATTACCACACTAACATGATGCTTTTTATTGTCAGTTCATTCACAACATTGCGCTATATCGAAGTACAACAGAGGGAATATCAAAGGGGATTCCTTCTCTCTGCGTCTAGCTGCTAAGAAACAGTTGCCAAACATCCTGCAGGCATCATACCTAGGATGTGAGATAAAAAAAAAAAATCATGTTGTGAATCGCATTTTATGCTCGTGTTTGAATCCACACGAGGTATGTGAGCCGGCTAGTTGTGTCTGCATTATCCTGTTTGTACTGCTAGTTCAGTTCCTAACTAGTCAGCTGCTAGAAGCAGTCGACAGCGGAGGAATTATTTGCATTATCCTGTTTGTACTGCTAGTTCACTTCCTAACTAGTCAGCTGCTAGAAGCAGTCGACAGCTGAGGGATTATTTTTATACAAGCAATATGGGTATTTAGCTTGTGAGGGTTACACACTCGCAAACATTTTAATAACAGTTATAAAGAGGAAGAAAAATCAAAGTATATAGTGGCAATTTTGATGTTATTTTAAAAAAATCAAAAACTTACCAAAATATTAAATCTTAAAGCTGACCAACACACCAGATTATAGTCATCTAGTCAATGGATTTACAGCAACTTTTTGCATCTCAATGTTAAGAAAACAAAAATGTCGATAATCAGTCCTGCTAGACACCGGCACCCATTTATAAATACCACTGTGGAAGGGGGCGTGGCCTGCGGACCTGCAGCTAAGAGGGGTGTGCCAGGACCGGCTTCAGATCAACAACAGGTGCATAGATGGGCCACCTGGGCCTGGTAATCTAATCATCTGTCGCTCTGTTAAAAGGCAGCAGCCGAGAGGAGAGAGTTGTTGGAGCTGGAGCAAGAGCGTGAGCGAGAGTGAGAGACCAACAGACTACTGCTGAAAAGCAATCTGAGAACATTATTGAAAAATAAACATCTATTGTAACCATGACCAATGCTTGGTGGTCTGGAGGAACCACTGGAAGAGAGCTTCCACAACCACCTTAACATTTGACAACAAAACAATTATACAAAGCGTCTCGGTAATGAATCTAGGTTTTATCTTTGACCCCACATCTGCGGTGCCTTCCAAGGTTTCTCGTTGTCCCATTGAGTTGAGTTTTTTTCTTGCCCTGATTTGGGATCTGAGCCCAGGATGTCGTTTTGTCTTGTGCAGCCATTTGAGACATTTGTGATTAAGGGCTAAATAAATAAATGTTGATTGATTGAAATTTGATAGAAGTCGGGCTGTCAATCGATTAGAACAGGTGTGTCCAATCTACGGCATCCTCACTTTGGTCCGTGGGATGACGTCAGACGACACAAGTTCAATAAGCAATATAGTCAGGAGAGGAATATTCATCAACCCATCCATTTTCTACCGCTTGTCCCATTTTTGGGGTCGCAGGTGGTGCTGGAGCATATCTCAGCTGCATCGGGCGGAAATCGGTGTACACCCTGGACAAGTCGCCAACTCATCGCGGAATTCTTATCAGATACAAATACCCAGTGGTCTTTTAGCTTCCATTTTGCCGCCCAATGGCGGCCATCAAAGGTTGCTCAACCATCAATTGAACTTGGAGGATGACCAGCATAATATTTACTTGCATGACCCAATCCAAACAACCTACTCTAGTCATTGTACTGAAAAGAAAAAATCAACCAGCACAAAAATTCAACAAACATGGGCACACATAACGCGCCTTGCTCAATGAACTTTGTGGACATTGTAAAAAATGTTTAATCAACATAAAACATTTTTTATCAAAAAGGGATGATGGGAAAAATGCAAAACACTATCTCCACACATATCCATGTTTGGTGCATTTTAACTGTTTGATATCTCTGTTTGATTAAAAAAGCTTAAGGAGGTCATCATGGAAACAAACAAAGTGGGAGTTGAACTTTCACATACTCTTAATGTCCAACTACAATGATTATTAATAATATATCCATTATATTAATATAATAATACGCAGTGATGGGCAGTAACAAGCTACATGTAGCTAAGCTATGTAGCTTAACTGAATTTTCCAGTAGCTTGGCAGTAGCCTAGCTACTTTTTAAACGAGTAATTTTTCCTGTAGCTTAGCTACTTTTTAGACTCATGTAACAGAGACAGATTTATACACAAGGATTTACATGGGCTGAAGCCCAGGGGCCCAACCAATCAGGGGTCCCTGATTATGATGGCGGGCTGCAATGATTAGTGTTTATAACAGCTTACCCTCGGCTCGCAATTGTGCTCTCTCGCTCTCTCTCTCTCTCTCTCTCTCTCTCTCTCTCTCTCTCTCTCTTTCTCTCTGTCTCTTTCTCTCGGCTGCGTTGTTTTTTACTACTGCTCCGAGCGGGGCTTTGAACCCACATGGCCCGTTCTGAAGACCAGCGTACTTCTGTTAAGCTAAAACACAGGCAGTCTCCCCGTCTGCCAGCACTGCAGTTTGAAATTGACTGGCTTCTATTACACTCCCACGGACATGCATGCGTCGTCCCGAAGGAGATGCATTCGTGAACGAAAATATTTGTAAAATGGGTGATATTTTTCCATTGTTGTTGTTCTGTTAAGTGAAATCTTAAATTGTTTCTTTAAAACTGTGTTTTTGGGCAAGAGGCGGCCCAAAACCTTTCATTTGACTATTTTATTGACAGTTTTTTTGGAAGGTTTAAGAATGGCTTTCTCAAATGTCCTGACTTAAACATGTGGACAATGCTGAAGAAACAAGTCCATGTCAGAAAACCAACAAATTTAGCTGAACTACAGCAATTTTGTCAAAAGGAGTGGTCAAACATTAAACCAGAAGCTTGCCAGAAGCTTGTGGATGGCTTCCAAAAGTGCCTTATTTCAGTGAAACTCACCAAAGGGACATGTAACTAAATATTAACATTGCTGTATGTTTACTTTTGACCCAGGAGATTTGGTCACATTTTCAGTAGATTCATAATAAATTCATAAAAGAACCAAACTTCATGGATGTTTTTTGTGACCAACAAGTATGTGCTCCAATCACTCTATCACAAAAAAATAAGAGTTGCAGAAATTATTGGAAACTCAAGACAGCCATGACATTATGTTCATTACAAGTGTATGTAAACTTTTGGCCACGACTGTATATGCCTACTCCGTATGACGTTAAAGTTCACCCGGCAGTGGAAGTTCCTCTATGGGGTCTTGGGGCACTAGGAGGTTAACCTATTCACTACTGTTACCCCAGGCGGCCCTTGGCAAAGGCCTAGTACCTAACTGTCCCCATAGCCAGGGATACTTTGAAGACATTAACGGCGGAGCAGGCGGAAGACGGTAGATTGAAGTACTACCACAACGGCTGCGATGGCGGAAGAAGGCTGCAGCAGAAAAGGGTCCCCAGTCGTCTTGGACTCCATGCCACTGGACCCTGACCCGATTCCATCAAGGATCGTGTGGTGACTGTCTGTGCACAAGTCACCCCACGTTAAACAAAGTCACGCACAGGCATCCTCCATAAAGGGATACCCCCCTACCAGGAAGATCGTCATACACGTTCGAGTGGCCCCGTATATATTTGTATTTGTGTTTGACTTTTTCAAATAGTATCATTTTAGCTTCCCTGAGATTCAAAGATAGACTGTTTTTGTCAAAGCATTTTCTAAATTTTGTGAGGAACTCGCTTAGATGCGGTAGTCGTGACCCCAAGATGCAGGAAATACGAGAACGATGTGCAGGTAAGAGTCTTTTATTGCGGTCAAAATAGGGGTGTAACGGTACACAAAAATTTCGGTTCGGTACGTACCTCGGTTTAGAGGTCACGGTTTGGTTCATTTTCAGTACAGTAAGAAAACAACAAAATATAAATTTTTGGGGTATTTATTTACCAAATTTGTAAACAATGGCTTGATCCTTTTAACATTGGGAACTCTATAATAATTCTGCCCACATTAAACTGCCTCAAGTTGTTGCTTAGATGAAATAAAATGACACAACTTTTCTTCCACATATAAAAAGTGCAACATTAAACAGTTTCAAGTCAACTCATCACGCTTAATTATTTACAGCATTGGGGAAGCCTGTAGTTAATTTTTATTATGTAAATGTTATATTTTTATCAACATGTGATAGCATGGACCAAGGGTCGGGAACCTTTTTGCCTGAGAGAGCCAAGAAGCCAATTATTTTAAAATATATTTACGTAAGAGCCATATAAAATATCTTTAACACTGAACACAACTAAAAGTGTAAATTTTTAAGTAAGACCAACATTTCTAGAGTATAATAGGTCTCTTATTCTTTGTAATAACGTTGTTATTCTGAAGCTAACTTAGGAGGGGGTCTGCAGCGAAGCGGGGTGTTGCCAGGACCGGCCTCAAAATCAGCGACAGGTGTGTAAAAGGCCCACCTGGGCCTTGTTGAAGAACCTCCAAAAGGGCTAGCCCTACACTAACCAATAATAAATGAATTATTTCTTTCCCTTAAGGCAACTTCTTGAACAGGTGCGGTAGAAAAAGGATGGATGGATTCAAATGCATGAGCATTTTTATATTTTTAACATTATTTTTAACACTGTGATTACAAGTGGAATTATTCATTACTTATTGTGTTAAGCAGTGTCAGCTCAGATTTATCCGAGAGCCAGATGCAGTCATCAAAAGAGCCACATCTGGCTCGCGAGCCATAGGTTCCCTAACCCCTGGCATGGACCCTGCCATTCAAAACTAGGCTGCTACATTACTAATGATTAATGTAACTATAGCTGAAAATTCATCCCTGACCATCATGGAGTTTATGTAGGCTGTATGATGCACTAAAATTATTTTATACACTATCAGAGACAGAAACTCTTCATGTAATATATTGTCCTTTTTTTAACACACCTCAATCAACACTGTCTGTAACACACGCACACACGCGCACACACACACACACACACACACCGCAAAATGAGTTAACGTTTCGCTAAAAGCTAACCAGGCTTCACCTAAAGCCAGGACTGCGAGTGAGCTGAGCTGCTGTTTGTTTCTAGAAGGCCAACGGGCTCATAGTGATCTTTAGAAAATAGTTGACTTGGAATATAATTTGGGGAGAGTGAGTTGCTCCCCTGCTAAAGACCTATCTGCTCGACATCGACACTGAAGCCCTGAAGACATGCGCTCTGAATACGTGTTGCTGATTGGCTTTGTATGTGACCAGTCAGATGTTTGTGTCGGCGGGACAATGCTGGGTGCTGTGTACAGACACAGAGGCAGAACGGAGCGGAGCAGCTTGTTAAGACTTTAGCATAGGCGGCTACCTCATATGTACGTGTTGAACTTGAATAAATGATAAATGTGTTGTACTTGTATAGCGCTTTTCTACCTTCAAGGTACTCAAAGCGCTTTGACACTACTTCCACATTTACCCATTCACACACACATTCACACACTGATGGAGGGAGCTGCCATGCAAGGCGCCAACCAGCACCCATCAGGAGCAAGGGTGAAGTGTCTTGCTCAGGACACAACGGAAGGTGACGAGGTTGGTGCTAGGTGGGATTTGAACCAGGGACCCTCGGGTTGCGCACGGCCACTCTTCCACTGCGCCACGCCGTCCCTGTTATTATTATTATTATTGTTATTATTATTATTTTATTATTATATTATTATTATTATTTTATTATTATTATTATTATTATTGTTATTATTATTATTATTATTATTATTATTATTAACTTATTCGGTATTCCTCCGCACCGAACCGAAACCCCCGTACCGAAACGGTTCAATACAAATACATGTACCGTTACACCCCTAGGTCAAAATGGGAGGAGCAGTCATGCATGCAGCAAAAGGTCCTCAACATAATTATCAACAAGGCAGGCATAAATAGCAGCCTGATTGGCAACTGCAACCAGGTGTGCAAGGCTGCCAATTAGGGACAGGTGAGGGAAACGAGCGCTCAGGGAGACATGCAGGAAGTGGAAAAAAAATAAGAGCGCTGACAGGAAATAAACCCAAACAAAGGAAGCCTAATCAGACATGAAATGACGGATTGTCGCAAAATGTGTTAATTTCTTCTGTTATTATTTATCTTAGCTCCTGTGTGTTCTCACCTGAACTAGATGTGGTCCTATAGTCTGCAAATAATATTAACTTTACATCCCTTGCGATGTTACGAATGTCGTTTCTGCAGAGATTTAACCATTTTGGTCCCAGCATTGATGCCTGGAGTAGGGTGCAAATGTATTAAAGGAGACCTAGGAGGATTTCAATCTACATTGAAAACTTTACTTGTGTTCTATTAACCAATCGATCAATGTTTATTTATATAGCCCTAAATCCCAAGTGTCTCAAAGGGCTGCACAAGCCACAATGACATCCTCGGCTCAGATCCCACATAAGGGCAAGGAAAAACTCACAATCCAGTGGGATGTCAATGTGAATGACGATGAGAAACCTTGGAGAGGACCAGAGATGTGGGTGACCCCCCCGCCTCCTCTAAGGGAGACGGGATGCAATGGACGTCGAGTGGATCTAGCATAATATTGTGAAAGTCCAGTCCATAGTGGATTTAACATAATAGTGAGAGTCCAGTCCATAGTGGGGCCAGCAGGAGACCATCCCGAGCGGAGACGGGTCAGCAGCGCAGAGATGTCCCCAACCGATGCACAGGCGAGCGGTCCACCCCGGGTCCCGACTCTTGAAAGCCAACACTTGTGTCCCCCCCTTCCACAAGGGAGAGGGGGGCAGTGTAGAAAAGAAAAGAAGCGGCAGATCAACTGGTCTAAGTAGGGGGTCTCGAGTATAAAATATGTATTGCAGGGCTATTCAACTGCATAATGAAGAGGGCAGCAGTTTCAACAGCCCAAGGGCTCAGGGGCCGGACATTAAAATGGTTATGTTTCGTCAGAAAGTGCCTCTGCAGGTTATATTTATTTGAGAATGCGTTTACTTAATTGCAAAGTAAACATATTGGCTTTCACACTGCATTGTGAATAAATTCATTATTCTGCCCTCGCTACTCGTTTCCAGCGTGTGCAGCTAGTTAACTGTATGAAGAAAAAGGCTCCAGGTTTTGTTGAGGAATGATGTTCCTTCTTTTGAAGTATTTTGATTCCTTAGTTTGATTTCTTTACGCTTCTTCCTTCATTTTGGTTTGTAAGACTGAAAATATAAACATAAAATAAACATAACGAAAGTATAATATACATTGTGTATATTACATAAATAAAATTGAAGGTTTAATTTTGATATATTCCCACAATAATACAAATACACATATCCATCAGGGTCGCGGGGGGTGCTGGAGGTTATCTCAGGTGCAATCGGGCGGAAGGCAGGGTACACCCCGGACAAGTCGACAGCTCATCACAGGGACAACAAAGATAGAAATCAAAAATCATTCACACAACAACTATTGTATGTGAATCATCACAATTGGGGCTGTTGCCGTCTACTTGTCAAATTTAGCACTACACGTACTAAACGAGGTTTAATTGTTAATCCCAGACAAAAAACAACAACACGACCATGAGTACAAAATACCTCACAAAGTCAGCAAATTCAATACCAAACAGACTAAATATTTTTTTTTCACAAAATATATCCACCATATTTTTCAGAGTATAAGTCGCTCCGGAGTATAGGTCGCACCATGAATTGATTAACGTGGACCCCGACTTAAACAAGTTGAAAAACTTATTCGGGTGTTACCATTTAGTGGTCAATTGAACGGAATATGTACTGAACTGTGCAATCTACTAATAAAAGTATCAATCAATCAATCAATCAATCAATCAAAAACCTGCCGAAAATGCATAATAAAGAAGGAAAAAAACATATATAAGTCGCACTGGAGTATAAGTTGCATTTTTTGGGGAAATGTATTTGATAAAACTCAACACCAAGAATAGACATTTGAAAGGCAATTTAAAATAAATAAAGACTAGTGAACAACAGGCTGAATAAGTGTACGTTATATGACACATAAATAACCAACTGAGAACATGCCTGGTATGTTAACGTAACATATTATAGTAAGAGTCATTCAAATAACTATAACATATAGAACATGCTATACGTTTACCAAACAATCTGTCACTCCTAATCGCTAAATCCCATGAAATCTTATACGTCAAGTGTCTTACGTGAATGAGCTACACAATATTATTTGATATTTTACGGTAATGTGTTAATAATTTCACACATAAGTCGCTCCTGAGTATAAGTCGCAAACCCCGGCCAAACTAAGAAAAAAACTGTGATTTATAGTCCGAAATATACGGTACTTACAAATGTTTGACCAAGTTCTTTGATGAAGCTCACTCACTGGGATTTTCTGCCTCTGTTGCTGCTTGTCTGGTACAATTGATTGATCGATTGATTGAAACTTCTATTAGTAGATTGCACAGTACAGTACATATTCCGTACAATTGACCACTAAATGGTAACACCCCAATAAGTTTTTCAACTGCGTAGAATAAATTCATGGTAATGTGTCTGTTGCTTAAAAAGTCCGCCAGAAAACAATGACTCGAGCACTAGCTCGGGGCAGAACATTCATACTTTGTTGTCCAGTCGTTGTTACAAGTCTGATTTTTTCAATTTATATACAGTTTTTTTTTTTTTTACAGGATTTAAACAGTAGTCTTCTTCTACTGACCCCACTGTTGCTTCATTATGACACATATGCCTGGCTGTTGCTCCCTGCAGGGTGGAGGGAGTACTGCATACATAATCAACCCTAGTTTTAAAGGCCTACTGAAACCCACTACTACCGACCACGCAGTCTGATAGTTTATATATCAATGATGAAATATTAACATTGCAACACATGCCAATACGGCCTTTTTAGTTTACTAAATTGCAATTTTAAATTTCCCGCGTACTTTCTTGTTGAAAAGTCACGGAATGATGACGCGTGCGCGTGATGTAACGGACTGTCAGGAAATATTAGCGCAGTGCCACATACGGCTAAAAGTCGTCTGTTTTCATCGCGGAATTACACAGTATTCTGGACATCTGTGTTGCTGAATCTTTTGCAATTTGTTCAATTAATAATGGAGAAGTCAGAGTAGAAAGATGGAGATGGGAAACTTTAGCCTTTAGCCACACAAACACACAGTGATTCCTTGTTTAAAATTCCCGGAGGTGAAGCTTTACTATGGATCAGAGCGGTCAAGCGAACAAGGATCCCGACCACTTGTCAACCGGCAGGTTTCGGTTAGAAAATTATGTTAAAAAGTCGCCTCTTACCGGAGATCTGTGGAGTTTGCGCCGTCCTTGTATCTGCCGTGACTTCCCTCAGACACTGGCCTCAAGACACCCGTGGACACACCCCTCCGACTATCAGGTACTATTTAATCTCACTAAAACACTAGCAACACAATAGAAAGATAAGGGATTTCCCAGAATTATCCTGGTAAATGTGTCTAAAAACATCTGAATCTGTCCCAATGCAATCGCCTTTTTTTTTTTTTTTTTTTTTTTTTTTTTTTAGTCCTTTGCTATCAATATCATCATCCACAATTCTTTCATCCTCGCTCAAATTAATGGGGAAATTGTCGTTTTCTCAGTCCGAATAGCTCTTGCTGCTGGAGGCTCTCATTATAAACAATGTGAGGACGTGAGGGGCCCTCACACTTGTGACGTCATCGTCTGCGACTTCCGGTAAAGGCGAGGTTTTTTTATCAGCACCAAAAGTTGCGAACTTTATCGTGGATGTTCTCTACTAAATCCCTTCAGCAAAAATATGGCAATATCACGAAATGATCAAGTATGACACATAGAATGCACCTGTTATCCCCGTTTGAATAAGAACATTTCTTTTAAGTAGGCCTTTAATGGTTTCATCAAGCTATTTGGGCGATGTTCAGCGGGCGAAACGAAAAGCTTTGGCGAGTCGGATGTGGCCTGCGGGATGACAGTTATATAGGCCTGATGCATTGGATATGCTTTGATGTAAAATGTGTATAAATTTTGCTCCACTGTCATATTTATAAGCTGTTTTTTGCGTCTGTCTGCAAGCTGTCCGTTGTGGAGGCGTTCCCAGATTGAAAATAAAACCATTCCTCACCCTCGCCAAAAGCATCATAATTCAATTTAGGTCCCTTTAAAGGAGTCCTACTGTGCAAATTTAACCAACTTTTTTTTTCAACTGTCGGCACCTGTTTTTGTCTTTGGGATCCCCATAGCCAGTGGACTCCATATGGAAATGCTAAAAACTACAATATGGCTGACAGGATGGAGACACAGTTGAAGGGGGCGTGGCCAGGAAGAAGGCTTTGGTTAATTGGCACGTAAATTAGGCCGCCCACAAAAGGCCCATTCTGAAGAGACATTGAGAAAGCGGCTTGAAGATGGTCTGTAGAACATAATCCCTGCAACATTTTGACCAAAGAACCACCATTACATGTTATATAGACCACCTGGAAGTGTTTTAGATGTAGAAAAAAAAAATCATACCATGACCCCTTAAGGCAGGGTTGTCAAACTGGAATACAGAGTGAGCCAACATTTTCAACGGAACAAAGCCGCGGGCCAAGGTTGAACAAATGAACCTTTTAATAGGGACCCAAATAAGTTTTGCCTTAAATATTGAACAATCAAGGCTTATTTAACTTTAGTGACATGCAAAATCCAGTTTCAAATAATAATAATAATAATTAAAAAAATATCAATGGCATATCAAATAAAATTTAAATAAAAATCGTATGCCTTTTTTTCTATTTGCAATCTTCTGAGGTAAATATCAATTTTTTTCCACAGGCTAATAATACATTTGAAAATAAAATAATAATGAATGAACCAAACATTCAAGCCTTGAAGTAGGAAGTGAAAATGCATGAATAAAACTTTAATTATTGGTCAGTTTGCTGGAAGTTTCCCGGAAGAGTTAGTGTTGCAAGGGGATCTGGGTATTTTTTCTGTTGTGTTACGGTGCGGATGTTCACCCAAAATGTGTTTGTCATTCTTGTTTGGTGTGGGTTCACAGTGTGCCGCATATTTGTAACAGTGTTAAAGTTGTTTATACGGCCAACCTCAGTGTGACCTGTATGGCTGTTGACCAAGTATGCCTTGTGTGTGTGTGTGTGTGTGTGTGTGTGTGTGTGTGTGTGTGTGTGTGTGTGTGTGTGTGTGTGTGTGTGTGTGTGTGTGTGTGAAAGCCACAAATATTATGTGACACGCTGTTAGTATGGAGGAAAAGCGGACGTGAAGACAGGTTGTAGAGAACGCTAAAGGCAGTGTCTTAAATGCACGCCCCCAATATAGTTGTCCAGGTGGAAATTGGTATAAATTCGGGAGAATGGTTGCCCCGGGAGATTTTCGGGAGGGGCACTAAACTTCGGGAGTCTACCGGGAAAATTAGGAGGGTTGTCAAGTATGAGTATTAGCGGTGAATGCGGTGTTACAGTGGCACCGACGCTGTATAACACCGGCGGCCCAGCTCTAATGCTAAATTGATATTGCCTCAAGGGCCAAATTAAATTACACGGCGGGCCAGATTTGGCCCACGGGCCAGAGTTTGACACACATGCCTTAAGGACTTGTTGCCTGTAATGTGTTAGGCTACAGGCCTATGATTAAATTTTTTCAAAATGTTAGTAAATCCGCGAGGTAGTGTATTTAAAGTGTGATGTTCTGTGGAATGACTGTACCTTTATTATTTCTAAGCCCCATATTTCTAAAACAACCCCTGATTTTTTCAGTACAAAGAACATACCGTACTTTTCGGGCTGTGGAATGCACGGGCATTTAGACCACACCCACCAAATTTTAGAAGAAATACATATATTTACATATATTAGCCGCACCGCACCAATAGCTACAGATACATACCGGAATGAGAGATTTTGTAAATATTTATTTACATACCTTTATTGTTTCTAAACAGTGCCTGTCACACGGCAGTTAAACGGCTGATCAAACAAAACAGAAGTCATCATCATGGGCCCACTAGCTGCGGAAACAAGCTCTCCAATCAGCTAAACAGATTCAACAGTTCCGTGATGACGTTTTGGTAAATTTACCCAACTGAAACAATACAAAAATAATGCCAATGTAAGTTAATAATACTAAAGGAGTCACTTGTAAATGTGTTAGCATAATTACTAATGCTAAAAACGCCAGCTTGAAAACGTTACAATAGCGCGAACAAATATGCTTGAAAACACTCCTACAGACATCACACATGGGACAGTTTTGTAGGTCGGAATTGTTTTAGTTAAATTGAAAAACTCAAAAACATTGCTTGGAGTTATAAATTAAGAATCTGCTTGAGCAGAAATACCATGGATGAACCGTCAATGAAACGGGATATAATTCCGGTTCAAGGCACGAAACAGGAAGTACATTTTCAACCCGCATCACCTACAGTAAGAAAACTCATCCAAAAGATATCGCCATTGCACAAACGATAACACACCTTCTGAGTGTCTCAGTCGGTGTTACAAAACTATTAGTTTTATACAAAACCTCCGAAAGGGACAAGCTGTAGAACAGGGGTGTCAAAGTCATTGTAGCTCAGGGGCCGCATGAGGGAAAATCTGTGGACTATTAAAATCATGGCATTAAAACTAAAAAATGAAGACAACTTCGGAGAGTTTTCTTTGTCTCACTTTGGCCAAAAATAGAACAAACACATTCTGAAAGTATTACAATAAAAATGTAGAAATAAATACCAGCAGTGGTAAAGTTTAGATCCATGAAGAAAAGAAGAAAGTGAACGAATGTTTATAACTGTATAAATTGACATATGCATGAAAATTTGTTTTATTTATTTTTTTCAATTAATTAAGTAACGTTGATGACAACCTTTTTCTAGAACACAATACAGAATGTGAGATATAACAGGATAATGCATGCATTTATCATTTGTTTTCAAAATGAGGACGGCATGGCGCAGTGGGAGAGTGGCTGTGCGCAACCCGAGGGTCCCTGGTTCAAGCCCCGCCTAGTACCAACTTCGCCACGTCCGTTGTGTCCTGAGCAAGACACTTCACCCTTGCTCCTGATGGGTGCTGGTTAGCGCCTTGCATGGCAGCTCCCTCGATCAGTGTGTGAATGTATGTGTGAATGGGTAAATGTGGAAGTAATGTCAAAGCGCTTTGAGTACCTTGAAGGTAGAAAAGCGCTATACAAGTACAAACCGTTTATCATTTATTTATTTAAAATGGTCACAAAAAAACGAGATCCCAAAAATACACTGTGGGACCCCATTTTTATGACTTGATGGGGTCCATGGGATCACATTTTGAAAATTCCTAGCGCCAACACTGATGGAGTATTGGTGCATGCAAAATAGCAGCAGGTGGCTGTTGCCTGCGGGCCTGCTCTATTACGAACCAAAGATCATCCCGGGGGCCGTAGATAATTAATTCACGAGCAGGATTTGGCCCGCGGGACACGACTTCGACACCCCTGGTGTAGAAGATGGATGGATGGCTGTCAGCAAAGAAAAATCCTTAAAGGCCTATTGAAAGGAGATTTTCTTATTTAAACGGGGATAGCAGGTCCATTCTATGTGTCATACATGAACATTGCCATATTTTTGCTGAAAGGATTTAGTAGAGAACATCCACGATAAAGTTCGCAACTTTCGGTGTTAAGAAAAAAACCCTGCCTCTACCGGAAGTCGGAGACGATGACGTCACACGTGTGGGGGCTCCTCACATATTCTCATTATTTTTAATGGGAGCCTCCAACAAAAAGTGCTATTCGGACCGAGAAAACGACAATTTCCCCATTAACTTGAGCGAGGATGAAAGATTTGTGTTTGAGGATATTGATAGTGACGGACTAGAAAAAAAATAAATTAAAAAAAATATGTTCAATCAATCAATGTTTACTTATATAGCCCTAAATCACTAGTGTCTCAAAGGGCTGCACAGACCACCACGACATCCTCGGTAGGCCCACATAAGGGCAAGGAAAACTCACACCCAGTGGGACATCGGTGACAATAATGACCCAGTGGGACGTCGGTGACAATGATGACTATGACAACCTTAGAGAGGAGGAAAGCAATGGATGTTAAAAAAAAAAAACGCGATTGCATTGGGACAGATTCCAATGTTTTTAAAGACATTTACTAGGATAATTCTGGGAAATCCCTTATCTTTCTATTGTGTTGCTAGTGTTCCAGTGAGTTAAATAGTACCTGATAGTCGGAAGGGTGTCTCCACGGGTGTCTTTACGTGCAGTGTCTCAGGGGAGTCGACGGCAGCTATGGACGGCACAAGCTCAGCTTTTCTCCGGTAAGAACTGACTTTTTAACCACAATTTTCTCACCGAAACCTGCTGGTTGACATTTGGTAGCGATCCATGTTGGCTTGACCGCGCTCTGATCCATAGGAAAGTTTCACTACAGGAATTTTAAACAAGGAATCACCGTGTGTTTGTGTAGCTAAAGGCTAAAGCTTCCCAACTCCATCTTCCTACTATGACTTCTCCAATATTAATTGAACAAATTGCAAAAGATTCAGCAACACAGATTTCCAAAATACTGTGTAATCATGTCGTTAAAGCAGACGACTTTTAGCTGTGTGTGTGCAGCGCTCATATTTCCTTAAAACCTGTGACGTCTTGCGTACACGTCATCATTACACAACGTTTTCAAGACTAAACTCCCGGGAAATTAAAAATTTTAATTTAGTAAACTAAAAAGGCCGTATTGGCATGTGTTGCAATGTTAATATTTCATCATTGATATATAACAGGGCTCGGGAACCTTTTTGCCTGAGAGAGCCAAGAAGCCAATTATTTTGAAATGTATGTACGTAAGAGCCATATAATATATCTTTAACACTGAACACAACTAAAAGTGTACATTTTTAAGTAGGACCAACATTTCTAGAGTATAATAGGTCTCTTATTCTTTGTAATAACGTTGTTATTCTGAAGCTAACTTAGGAGGGGGCGTGGCCTGTGGGTCTGCAGCGAAGCGGGGTGTTTCCAGGACTGGCCTCAAAATCAGTGACAGGTGTGTAAATGGCCCACCTGGGCCTTGTTGAAGAACCCCCAAAAGGGCTAGCCCTACACTAACCAAAAATAAATAAATTATTTCTTACCCTTAAGGCAACTTCTTGAACAGGTGCGATAGAAAGAGGATGGATGGATTCAAATGCATAAGCATTTTTATATTTTTAACATTATTTTTAACACTGTGATTACAAGTGGAATTATTCATTACTTATTGTGTTAAGCAGTGTCAGCTCAGATTTATCCGCGAGCCAGATGCAGTCATCAAAAGAGCCACATCTGGCTCGCGAGCCATAGGTTCCCTACCCCTGATATATAAACTATCAGACTGCTTGGTGGGTAGTAGTGGGTTTCAATAGGCTTTTAAATCACCCACACTGTTTTATAAACAGCAGGGTTCAAAGCGTAGAAAAAAAGTTGTGGCCTACAGTCCGAAAAATACGGTATTACAGGCGACTTCTATCTGCCAAGTGCTGCATGACAAAATGAAATAAATTCAGAGTGAATTTGCGATTGCCCTGCCATGACTGTGTTAGTGTTTGCGTACTAAAACACACAGAAAAAAGATTCTCGCTTCAGTGTGGTGTTCAACCTTGCCAAACGCAAACATCGAGTCCCCCACAAGCCCCTGACAAACATTCTTTGAACACTTCAACAGGTTTGTTTACAATAGGCCCAGAAAGGTGAGACGACAAGCAGGAAGAGGCGACTGAAGGATGTGTGTTGGAACTTGCATGTGTGTGTGTGTGTGTGCCGTGATCCGGGGGCTTTGAAGAAAAAAGGCTTGTTTCTGCTGCCTGACATCATCCTGACAGATACTTCCAACCCTGGAGCCATCGCAACAGTCACCAGTCGAGCTCACCTGCTTGTCCTTTCCCCTGCTCCAAACCCTCTTTATGTGCCCTAGTTAAGCTGTACTTCACTGCTGCTTGACTCCATAAAGTGACTCTTCACTACAATAAAACTGTTGTCCCTGTGAGAGAGAGCCTCCCAGGTGTTAAAGCTGAAAGCTCTCCTCTCTCATAATAAAAGCGAGACCATTGCGCGTAAATGCGTGTGATTAATAATGAAAAAAAGAGAGTTTTGTTTGCAGGACTGCGGACTTCCGGGCCTTGTTAAATTGTCACATTGGTTTGGCCTTCCGTCACCAGATGACAGCAGGAGGCGTCGGTTGATGTGAGACGTTTGCCTACATTCATCCGGCCAATTAGGGATCAATATGACTTCCTGGCTGCAAGGTACGCACGGATTGTAAAATGGGATATATTCACTAGGGGTGTCCCGATACGACTTTTTCCACTTCTGATAATGGCTGCTGGTTGCAGGAGCTCTCCCCTTTTATGTATCATCCTTTTTTGTTCTTGGTGTTTAGTCCATCCATACATCCATTTTCTACCGCGTATTCCCTTTGGGGTCGCGGGGGGCGCTGGTGCCTATCTCAGCTACAATCGGGCAGAAGGAGGGGTACACCCTGGACAAGTCGCCACCTCATCACAGGGCCAATACAGATAGACGGACAACATTCACACTCACATTCACACACTAGGGCAGGGGTAGGGAACCTTAGGCTCTAGAGCCAGATGTGGCTCTTTTGATGACTGCAAATCTGGCTCTCTGAAAAATCTGAGCTGACGTTGCTCCACAGTGTTACAAATAACGTTCAAAATATAAAACATTCTCATGCATTTTTAATCCATCCATCCGTTTCCGAACCACACCTGTTCAAGAAGTTGCGTTAATGGTAATAAGTTATTTATTTATTATTGATTAGTGTGGGTCTTGCCCTCCTGGGGGTTCTTCAGACCCCCAAGCACCTACATGAGAGCCTGTTTCAGGGTTACAATATTGTTTTAATTTTCAATAAGTCTCTCAGTTGCTTTCCAGCAATAGTATTTCCAGCCCCAACCCAGTCTCTCCTCCTGGCTGCTGCTTATAACAGAGCGACAGGTGATTAGATAACAAGGCCCAGGTGGGCCCTCTACGCACCTGTCGGTGCAGGCCCGCAGGCCACAGCCCCTCCACAGTTAGCTTCAGAATAACAATGTTATTACAAATAATAAGATACCTATTATACTCTAGAAATGTTGGTCTTACTTAAAAATGCATGTGTTTAGTTGTGTTCAGTGTTAAAAAAAAACCCATTATTTGGCTCTTATGGAAATATATTTTAAAATATTTGGCTTTTTGGCTCTAAAGACCAAAAAGGTTCCCGACCCCTGCTCTAGAGCCAGATGTGGCTCTTTTGATGACTGTATCTGGCTCTCTGATAAATCTGAGCTGACGTTGCTCCACTTGTAATCACAGTGTTAAAAATAACGTTCAAAATATAAAACATTCTCATGCATTTTTAATCCATCCATCCATCCGTTTTCTACCGCACCTGTTCAAGAAGTTGCGTTAATGGTAAGAAGTTATTTATTTATTATTGGTTAGTGTGGGGCTTGCCCTCCTGGGGGTTCTTCAGACCCCCAAGCACCGACATGAGAGCCTGTTCCAGGGTTACAATATTGTTTTATTTTTTAATAAGTCTCTCAGTTGCTTTCCAGCAATAGTATTTCCAGCCCCAACCCAGTCTCTCCTCCTGGCTGCTGCTTATAACAGAGCGACAGGTGATTAGATAACAAGGCCCAGGTGGGCCCTCTACGCACCTGTCGGTGCAGGCCCGCAGGCCACAGCCCCTCCACAGTTAGCTTCAGAATAACAATGTTATTACAAATAATAAGAGACCTATTATACTCTAGAAATGTTGGTCTTACTTAAAAATGCATGTGTTTAGTTGTGTTCAGTGTTAAAAAAAAAACCCATTATATGGCTCTTATGGAAATATATTTTAAAATATTTGGCTTTTTGGCTCTAAAGACCAAAAAGGTTCCCGACCCCTGCTCTAGAGCCAGATGTGGCTCTTTTAATGACTGCATCTGGCTCTCAGATAAATCCTAGCTGACATTGCTTAACGCGATAAGTCAGTTTTTTACCCCACTTGTTCAAGAAGTCGCATTAATGGTAAAAACTATTTTATTGATTATTGGTTAATTTAAGAAAAACAACGTTATTAAAAAGAAGAAAGTGCATGTCTTTGGAAGTGGGAGGAAGCCGTAGTACCCAGAGGGAACCCACGCTTTCACGGGGAGAACATGCAAACTCCACACAGAAAGATCCCGAGCCCGGGATTGAACCCAGGACAACTCAGTACCTTCGTATTGTGAGGCAGACGCACTAACCCCGCTGCCACCGTGAAGCCCGGTTTTTAGTCTTGTTTTCCTATTTGGGTTGGATGAAAAAAGAACAGCTCTCTCCCCCCATTCTCACCACATTCTACAGAGGCACTATAGAGAGTCTGCTGACCAACTGCATCTCTGTCTGGATTGATATGGCCTGCAGTGCCTCAGACTGGAAGTCTCTGCAGAGAGTGGTGAGGACGGCGGAACAGATCATCAGGACTGCCCTCCCTCGTATCCAGGAAATCGCAAAAAGCCGCTGCCTGACCAGGGCTCAGAAAATCTGCAGAGACTCCTCTCACCCCCACCAAGGACTGTTTTCACAGCCGGACTCTAGAAAGAGGTTCCGCAGCAGAACCTCCAGCTTTTTCTTGAACGCATCATAATAATCGCCCCACCAAAAACGGATTAACTCGCTGGAATATAAAGACAATATAACATACATTCCTAAACGTGGATGCAAATGCAACAGTGCAATATATTTATCTGTGCAGTAATCCATGTATTTATTTATTTTTGCACCTTTTTGCTCTAACGGAATTTCATTCTTAACTGTACTGTAAAGTTCAAATTCAAATGACAATAAAAGGGAGTCTAAGTCTCTTGGTCTTAAAGGCCTACTGAAACCCACTACTACCCACCACGCAGTCTGATAGTTTATATATCAATGATGAAATATTAACATTGCAACACATGCCAATACGGCCTTTTTAGTTTACTAAATTGCAATTTTAAATTTCCCGGGAGTTTTTTTCTTGAAAACGTCGCGTAATGATGACGTGTACGCGTGACGTCACGGGCTGTTAGGGAATATGAGCGCTGCACACACACACAGCTAAAAGTCGTTTGCTTTAACGGCATAATTACACAGTATTTTGGAAATCTGTGCTGCTGAATCTTTTGCAATTTGTTTGATTAATATTGGAGAAGTCAGAGTAGAAAGTTGGAGTTGAGAAGCTTTAGCCTTTAGCCACACAAACACACGGTGATTCCTTGTTTAAAATTCACGGAGGCAAAACTTTACTATGGATCACAGCGAACATGGATCCCGACCGAATGTCAACCAGCAAGTTTCGGTGAGAAAAATGTGGTAAAAAGTCGCCACTGACCGGAGATCAGCTGAGCTTGTGCCGCCCATAAAGCTGCCGTCGACTCCCCTGAGACACTGCGCGTCAACACACCCGTGGACACACACCTCCGACTATCAGGTACTATTAAACTCACTACAACACTAGCAACACAATAGAAACAGAAGGAATTTCCCAGAATTATCCTAGTAAATGTGCCTAAAAACCTCTAAATCCATCCCAATGCAATCGCGTTTTTTTTTTTAACTTGTTTTTTTTTTTTTTTCTAGTCCGTCGCTATCAATATCCTCAAGCACGAATCTTTCATCCTCGCTCTAATTAAAGGGGAAATTGTCGTTTTCTCGGTCCGAATAGCTGTTTTTGTTGGAGGCTCCCATTAAAAACAATGTGAAGATGTGAGGAGCCATCAACATGTGACATCATCGTCTGCGACTTCCGGTAGAGGCAGGGCTTTTCTCCAGTTGCGAACTTTATCGTGGATGTTCTCTACTAAATCCTTTCAGCAAAAATATGGCAATATCGCGAAATGATCAAGTATGACAGATAGAATGGACCTGCTATCCCCATTTAAATAAGAAAATCTCATTACAGTAGGCCTTTAAGTCAAATTATTGCCCTTTGGTTCGTGCCCTGTTGGGACTGCGCATCAAGGAGTGGTACTTTCGTGACTTCTGCGCTGCTTTTTGGTGATTTTTTTTTGGTGAACCTTTAGATCTGCCTATTGGGAGCCTTTTTGCCACGACCATGTCTGCACCGGAGACCAGCTGCTGGTTCTCTGTCACATCGGAGTCCATGCGTAGAGACCGGATTGATGCGGAGTTAGCATTGTGTGTCGGGATAGACCAGCTTCAAGGAGCTGAATGTGCATAAATTGGACACTTCGGTCTCCAGAAACGGATTCTCACTCATCCGGGACGAACGGTACATTGGCCAGGGCTAGTGTGCAGCCTAGGATGGAGTAGGCTCTCTCGGTTGCTTGGTTGGATCCGTTCCTGTTTCTGGCCATGCTGCACCCAAGCTTGGCAGACAATGGCATGGAGCACTGCAGAAGCTACCTCAATGTACAGTATGTGTGTGTTGAAATTGTGTTTTTCTGTTGTTTTTGTTTGTCTATGCATGGTGCAATCGAATGTGCACAATTTATATTATTCATTGCTCATGTTTTGTTTTTTGTTGTGATTTACTTTTGATGAAACGCAAAAAGGGCCAGTCTCGATTTGACTCAGAGCACCATTTTTGCTAACAAGACTGCTATCAACTTTGAACAGCTGCCAATGCAAAGTGGAGACGGACTGCAATTTACTGTAGAACAGTGATTCTCAAACTAGTGGTATGCCAAAGCATGACTTAATTAAATCTTCAAACACAGTGTTACTGTTCAAAATGTGTAATGTTACAGGGTTTAAAAATATAAAACATATGTGTTAAATAAAACCTCTTACTTGTTTTTAATGAATACTTAAGCCTACTACGCTACTGTATTTTAGTTTTGGTCATTATGGTGGCACTTGGAGAACCAAGTGTTTTCTGAGGTGGTACTTGGTGAAGAAAGTACTATATTGTGTGAGGGGAGTGTAAAGGTGGGTGTTATTTCATGTTTAGTGAGTTCAAATTATGTTAAAAAAAACGTATTCAGAAGGTCATACGCATATTTTCATGCTCTGACTAACAAAATATTTGATTCATTAATAATAATCTTACTTCACAGAAAGACGTGGTTTTCGCGGTCAGGCCTGGAACCATTTGGCCAGGATAAACAGGACGACCGCATGTATTTTTGCTTGTGTCCAGATTCTAGGACACTCTGTCAAGCAGAGCATTTTGCCTCGTGGCTGTTGAACGTTCTCTTAATAAAATCGGTCGCAGAAACAGCAGGCAGTCATTTTAGGAAATTAAACCCAACAAGCTCACTGTTCACTTTGTTCCTAAAGCTTCATTTTAGTCAACCCAGTTACCAAAAAGCTGTTGAACATATGTGACAGTTAGCAGCCAGCGGGCATGGTTTTATCCCCTGGCTGTAGGCCTTTGCAAGGCTTGAAAGTTTTGCCTGAATAAACATTACAGGAGGTCCTCGGTCTTTGGGTTCTGTCCCTACGACGACGATCTAAGTCGAGTTTTAGTGTTGAATAATGTTTCTCCACTTACTTTGCATTTTAGGATACAAACCCTGTTTCCATTTATTGAGTGTTGTTAAAAGAAACTTTATGCAACTTTATGTTGTATATTTTTTACATGAGATTTCCAGTTCAATTTATCATCAATCATTATACCTAGAAATTTGGTTTCATTTACTCTTTCAATTTCTATTCCGTTTATTTGTATTTGTGTTTGACTTTCTTTTCTACTGTTACCAAATAGCATTATTTTAGTTTTACTGAGATTCAATGATAGTATGTTTTTGTCAAACCATTTTTTTAATTTGTTCATTTCTTCTGTTTTTATTTGTATTATCCACTGTGTGTTCTCTCCTGAACAAAACGCTGTTGTATCATCCGCAAATAATACTAACTTTAAATATCTTGTAACTTTACAAATGTCATTTATATAGAGATTGAATAATTTAGGTCCTAGTATTGATCCCTGAGGTACACCACAGGAAATATTTAGCATTGTAGAAGTGTGTTCGCCTAGCTTCACATATATTTTCCTGTTCGTTAGATAACTTCTTATCCAATTTAAGACTAACCCTCTGATGCCATATCGTTCCAGTTTTTTTATTAAAATATTGTGATTAATTGTGTCAAATGCTTTAGTTAGATCCATAAACACTGCTGCCGCACATTTTTTACTATCTATTGCATTGGTAATTTCTTCTGTGATTTCAATTAAAGCCATTGAAGTTGAAACATTAGCTCTGTATCCATACTGGTTCTCTTCGAGTATTCTATATTTATTTATGAAACTCTCTAATCTGTTATTGAACAGTTTTTCAATGATTTTAGAAAATTGTGGAAGTAAAGAAACAGGTCTATAATTTGTAAATAGATGTTTATCACCAGTCTTATAAATTGGTGCAACTTTAGCTATTTTCATTTTGTTTGGAAATGTACCTGTTTGGAGAGAGACTTCGGAGCTAGCGCTGACACCTCTGTCTCCTAAGGCGCATTCTCGCTCATCCATGCCGACTGGACACTGGCCGAGAGTTAGTGGGCAGTCGAGGGTGGAGTTGGCTTTATTTGTTGCTTTGTTGGGTCTGCTCTTGTCTCTGGCCATGATCTCCCCACCCCAGCAGACGATGGCGTGGAACACCGCAGAGGCCTCCACAGTGGCCTATGGGTGTTGAGATTAGGTTTTTGTTTGGTTCCTTGTCTATGCATAGTGCAATTGTGTGTGGGCAATATATATTATTGGTTAATTTTTAAATTATTTTTCTGGTTGTTTTACTTTTGTAACTGTATGTAGAAATTAGACTGCTGGAGTGGCAGCTGGTTGCACCAGCTCTGCTCTTTTAATGTCTTTCATGCCCTGTGTGTTCTTTGATGTTTCCCTCTTACACACATGTTTATGTGTGCTATGGCTAGCTTAGATAGGCTCCAGCAGCCCCGGCGACCCCGAAAGGGACAAGCGGTAGAAAATGGATGGATGGATGGCTATGAGTTTTTTTTTCTTTGGCCTGAGTCTGGATCCATATCCAGGGGCTCAGGCTTAGATTGAATTTTTTGTTTCTTATTTACTCACATTGCTGCACTTATCTAGTCAGGGAGGTGACCAAGAACCCGATGGTCACTCTGTCAGATCTACAGCATTCCTCTGCGGAGAGAGGAGAACCTTCCAGAAGGACAACCATCTCTGCAGCAATCAGAGGTGCCATTTCTTAGTAAATCGTTTTCCAAAATGCACCCGATGAACAAAATTATCTGGTCTGATGAGAAAAAGATTGAACTCTTTAGCGTGAATGACGGGCTTTGGAGATGTTTTTCAGCGGCAGTGGGAGAATATTCATGATAGAGAGAAAGATTAATGCAACAATGAACAGAAAAATCCTAGAAGAAAAAAACAACAATTTACCATCCAACCTGATGGAGCGTGAGATGTGCTGCAAAGAGGAATGGGGGAAACTACCTAAAGATAGGTGTGCCAAGCCGGTGGCATTGTGTTCAGAAAGACTTGAGACTGTGATTGCTGCCAAAGGTGCATCAACAATGTATTGAGGAAATGCTGTAAATATTTAGGTATGTATGTTTTTTTAATGTTTAATAAATTTGCAAAATCTAAAAAAAATAACTTTTAACATTAGACCCTTTTCCACTTATTCAGTTTCCACCAAAAACTACCCGGGTAGATTTATTTCCTCCTGGCCAGGTGGGACTTTTCCAAGCGACCAAGAAACCTTTCGGGGGCGGGCTGTGCTGGTTGAAAACAGTTAGGGGAGTTCCTAAAACTTCTTTTTAACACCCACGACTTCCATTGGAATACACGCGTTGACTTGTTTATTTCCTATTTTATGTGTATTCTATTCCAACAAACTTGACAAAGAGGAGAAAGAAGAACAAAAGGAACTTTCGACTTGCAGGAACTTTTGTGGGGCATCTGTGTGCTGAAGAACGCTGATCAGTGGAACTATCTTACAGTGTTTTTATTCAGCTGTAGTCTTCAAACTATATGCAGTTTATTATTGTTTATCAGTTTTTACAAACTACGAAGCTACGAGAAGTCCCCAGACTGTTTTAAACGTATTTACAGAGGATATGAAGCCGGACCTGAAGCGACGACCTCAGCTGCTTTCTACTCTGACTTTGTTGGATAAATGTGAAATAAAGGAGGCAGTACACAAGTGGAAGAAAGGTAAATGACATCAGATGTAAACTATTCATTTTATTACATGTTGTAAAAGTAGTCAGTGACACTTCATTTGTGGAGTTAGCCTCAACCTGAATTAACAGAATGCTAATGCTAACAAGCTAACGCTAAAGCCGATGTGTTTGTGTTGTCGCAGTGAGATTAACACTGACATTTATTATTTACATACTGTTATTTACAGCTGAAACGGACCAAAAGGACCTGACCCTCATGAATTCATTATTTACTGAGAGGAAGACTTTCTGGCTGTAGGACATTGCGGACAAAAGCCTTTTTATGAACATTTCGGTAACTTCAGTTTTTAAATAGGATTGCTTTGTATTTCAATTACTTACTTTTTAGTAAAAGAACTGTGACTTAATATTTTCTGTTTATTTATATGGTATCAGTGTAGAAATACAGTAAACCACTCCTCCATACGTCATCAGCCTGATTTGTATAAACTACCCTGAACTGTGAAATGCGGTGGAAACACAAACCACACACTTCTACAGCAACCTATAGTTCTTGGAACTAGAAGTTCCAGGAACCAAAAATTACTGAACATTTTGGTACAAAAAGGTCCTATAGTCCTTATAGTGTATTGTACAATTTTGAAGAGAGAAATTAATTTATTTCATTTTGGAATAAGGCTGTAACATAACAAATTAATACTTTCCGGATGCTCTGTACTAGCGGAAACAGCGTGGAGACAGAAGAGGAAGAATGGCAGAAAAACAGCAATACTACGAGTTAAATATAGAGGGTGTACAAAGCGCAATGCCTAAGTAAGTTGTCTTCAAAACTAATGATAAAGGTAAATCTATAAACACTGAACTACCGCAGTGCAAGTGTTGCTTTAAAACATGCCTTGCTAAAAGGGGCAATAGTTTAAACTTAGATAAATATTTCAAGGACAAGACATCCATCATCCCCATCATCGGCAGTCACTTGAAGCGAGAATGACGACCCTCCCAGTAGGGGTGTATCCCTTGATGGAGGATGCCTGTGCGTGACTTTGTTTAACGTGGGGAGACTGGTGCACAGACAGTCACCACATGATCCTTGACAGATTCGGGTCAGGGTCCAGTGGCATGGATTCCAAGACTCTGGGGACCCTTTTCTGCTGCAGCTTTCTTCCGCCATCCCAACCATTGTGACACTCCATAGGCTTAGCAATCATCCTCCGCCTGTTCCACCGTTGAGGTCTTGGGTTGTTATTTCTCCATAACTGGGCCCACATGGATGTGGGGGTGTCTTTTTCCGCCATCCCAGCCGTTGTGGTAGTTCTTACATCTATCGTCTTCCACCTGCTCTGCCGTTGAGTCTTCACCGTATCCTTGGCTAGGGAGGCAGTCAGGTACCAGGACTTTGCCAAGGGCCAACTGGGGTAACAGTCGTAAAGGGGTTAACCTCCTTGTGCCCCAAGACCCCACAGAGGAGCCTCCACTTCCGGATGCACTTTAACGTCATGTCTAGCACACAAACAAAACAAAACATCCAGACCTGTGCAAGGAGATTGAAGACTGTCAGGTAAGAATGTAAACTAATGTCCTCGTTGTGCCCATATGGATACGTAGACCCCGCATAGGACTGGTTGTCCCGTTGCCAATTATTATGGAAGTCAAAAGCGGCCACAGACTAATGCAAGGGAATTGACTGAATTCCTAACAAATTCCCACAAATTGGGTTTTATTTTCAACAATTCTCAGGACATTCAATTGATCCCAACTGGACTGTTCGGTTTGTCTAAGAAGACATTTAGCCTCTCACCCAAGTAGGCTTCATCTGTTCGTGCACATACACTTATTAGTCTAGATGAGAGGCGAAACGTCTTCTATGACAAACCAAACAGTCCAGTTGTTATCAAAAATGTTAATTATAAAGACAATCACCTCTTTTTATTATTTTTAATGGTAATTTTGCTTATGCTGAAGCCCGGAAACAGGCATTACACCAAGACACTACCGTATTTTCCGGACCATAGGCGCACTGCTGGTGAATGGTCTATTTTCAATCTTTTTTTCCAAACAAAAGGCGCACCGGATTATAGGGCGCATTAAAGGAGTAATATAATTATATATATTTTTCTAACTTGAAAACCCTTCCTTGTGGTCTACATAACATGTAATGGTGGTTCTTTGGTCAAAACCTTGCATTGATTATGTTTTAAGGATCATCTTCAAGACGCTTTCTGACAGTCGCTTACGGATGCGCCGTTTTATGGGCGGTCTTATTTACGTGGCTCATCTTCAGCAGCGTCTTCTCCCCGTCATCTTTGTTGTAGTGGTGTAGCGTGCAAGGACGGGAGTGGAATAAGTGTCAAAAGATGGAGCTAACTGTTTTAATGACATTCAGACTTTACCTAAATAAATAACAGAGCAGCATAGCCACATCCATTAACAACAACAAGGCTTGAAATGTGTCCCGTGAAAAACCGTCCGACCGGAACTCTAATAACTAAAGTTCCTTGGGTGAATAATGTTAACTCGCTACACCGGTAGGTTTTAGCGCTTTCATGGCGAGTTTAATGACAGATATACGTAAGAACTTTACACAACTTTATATTGGAAATGGCAACAGTGGAGGATGAATGTCCCATAACAAGAAGATAGAGAAAAAGAATAAGCTAATCGACTATGGTGTCGGAATGAACTACAAAGGCGGAACCAAGCTATTTTTCAGGATTTATGCAGATCCCAAATACAGATCAACAGGTACCAGAAGGTAAGAAAAGTTGATTTTGCATAATAATGTGAAACAAAACGCCAGATAATATGTCTTACCTTATACACACACCATAATAATACATGTATTTTTAATGCACCGACAATCCATCAAGCAAAGCTGCTTCATAGCTTACCAAAGTCGCACTAAACCATTTTGATGGATTTTTGAGCGCCGTGTGTAATGTTCTATATTTTCAATGGAACATATCAAAATGTTGGTGTTGTCTACTTGAGTCATATTGCCATCATAGTGCAGTCTATGTGTATATTTTATGTTCAACTGCCATCTACTGGTCAGACTTGTCATTACACCATGTACCAAAATAAAATTGCTTTGAGGTCGGTAAGCAAAACCAGAATTATTCCCTACATTAGGTTTGTCAGACTTGCCACTGACAGTTTGTTTGTGTTCTAGTTTCTCCTCTGTGTGTTTAGTATTTCCTGTCCTTAGTTCCTGTCAGCACTCTTATTTTGGTTCAGCTTCCTGTTTGTCTCCCTGAGGGCTTTGTTTCCCCTCAGCTGTGGCTTATTGGCACCTGGCCACACCTGATGTCAATCAGCCAGCTCCTATTTTACCTCCTTTGTTCCTCCAGTCAGTAGTGGATTATTCTGTCTGACAAACCCCAAGATGCAGAGAAGGAGGCAGGCATGGAGTGAGAAAACATGGTTTTAATATAAACAACTAGAAAAACAAACAAACAAAGGGTACAAACAAAAAGCACGCATGTTGGCGGATAACAAACTAAGGGAGCTAGCACTGGAGCTAGAAACCAAAAAGGAACTTTAGCATGGAAAACAGAAGTCGTACTTGTACTTAGAAAACAAAACTGGAAGCAGGGAACAAAAGCCAGTAAGCTACAAATAGCTAACAAAATATAGCTTACCGCTACGCTGCAAAGATACGACAAGAGCGACAAGAAGTGACATCGACAATACACGACACGACAGGTAGAAACGACACAAGAGCGACAATAATCCAGCACTGACTAGATGAACAAAGGAGGTAAAATAGGAGCTGGGTGATTGACATCAGGTGTGGCCAGGTGCCAATCAGCCACAGCTGAGGGGAAACAAAGCACTCAGGGAGACAAACAGGAAGCTGAACCAAAATAAGAGTGCTGACAGGGACTAAGGACAGGAAATACTAAACACACAGAAGAGAAACTAAAACACAAACAAACTGTCAGTGGCAAGCCTGACAAGGTTATAGGGCGCACTGTCGAGTTTTGAGGAGAAAAAAAAGGATTTTAAGTGCACCTTAATAATCCGGAAAATACGGTACTTTTCTTTGGCTTTTCTAATTTTGTTCTTGCTTTTGCATGACACTCAGCCACCGTGTGGCCGACACGTCACTCCCACTTTCTACCAAGAAACAACCCTCCAGTTTATTGTCTGTAATACTCATATTCCCACAATTATTGTCTTCCCCTGCAGACGTCCCCAGAAGTAATGTGATCTGATGTTGCAATTCCTTAATAAGGCAGCCGCTGTTATGTTCTCCTGTCTTTGCCATAATGGGAAACAAATGTTTTACACAGCCTGGAAATCATGTAGTGTTAGCTGATGGCTGTGGAATGTGTGAAACTTGCAGAATGTGTCTGTCACAGTGCGAATGACATGGAATGTCTGAACACTTCAGTAACTCTATTGTCTGGCGTTGCGGCGTTGTCTGCATTCAAACCCCCAGTGTTGAACTGCGTTTTGTCAACATAGAGTGTTTAGTGTCGTAGATAATAGTTGATATAATGGCAAGGTAGAAAGAATTATCAGCAGTTTTACATACCGGTAGAGCACTGGAGGACTTGAGAATAGAGTGAACTAAAGAAGATAACATTTTAAAGAGCTAAGACGGAATCTAATTATAAATATGTGGGGTAACCTGAAGACTGTACATAGAACATGTCCAAGCAAGGCTGCCACATTTTGCTATGTGACAGCCTTTTTCCAAAATTGAATGGAATCAATTTTACAGGCAATAGCCCTTAATAACAATGTGAAAAGTATTTTTTTAATTATGCAAATGTGTTTAAAAAATTACAATAATAGTCACATGTACTTATGTATTTACAGCCTTTGCTCAATAATTTGTTGATACAGCCTCAAGTCTTTTTGAATAGGACGCCACAAGCTTGGCACAACTATCTTTGGGCAGTTTCGCCCATTCCTCTCTGCAGCGCCTCTCAAGCTCCATCATATTGGATGAGAAGCGTTGTTATTCACCCAGGATGTCTCTGTACATTGCTGCATTCCTCTTTCCCTCATTCCTGACTAGTCCCCCAGTACCTGCCGCTGAAAACCATCCCCACAGCATGATGCTGCCACCACCATGCTTCACAGTAGGGATGGTATTGGCCTGGTTTCCTCCGAATATGATGCCTGAGTTCAATCTTTGTCTCATCTGACCACATCATTTTTATTTCTCATAGTCTGAGAGAATTTCAGGTGCCTTTTTGTCAAACTTTTGAGAAAGAAATGGCTTCCGTCTGCCCAGTCTACCATACAGGCCTGATTGATGGACTGCTGCAGAGATGGTTGTCCTTCTGGAAGGTTCTCCTCTCTCCAAAGAGGAAAGCTGAAACTCTGACCAGAGTGACCATCAGGTTCTTTGTCACCTCCCTGACTAGACTAAGAAGAATGCAGCAATGTACATCCTGGATGAAAACCAAGGCTTCCCATCCAACGTCCTTACGTAACATAACCAATTAGGAGGACAAATAGTCAACATGATCCACCCAGAAATAAATAAATAAAATGGCTTATCTATAAGCCGTTTTATGTATTTTATTGAAATAGTTATTAATGTGTATCATTATTCTCCTACCCACCTTTCCAGTAGAGGCCTCTCCACTCTCATTTTCTGTGTTCCACTGCCCTGACTCCTACAGGTCAATAGGGGTTGTGGAGTGATTATTATTATTATCTACTGATGATAATCATACGTGAATAAGCTCAGATCCCATTCTCCTCCATGTGGAAAGTGAGAAACACAGCTGATGCTCCAGAAGGAAGTAACCCCAAAGATAGCAAATGGTAAAAAAGGGAAGTTTTTGTGGTTGGTGCACTAATTGTAAGTGTATATTGTGTTTTTTATGTTGAGTTAATACATTTTTTTTTTTTTTTTTTTTTAAATAAAAATTAATAAAAAATTATTCTGCGGCCCAGTACTAATCGGGCCGCGGCCCGGTGGTTGGGGACCACTGATGTAGACCACAAAAAAAGGTTTCACATGTAGAGAAAAAACATCATAAATGACCCCACTTATGGTGCATGTGTTCAGTACCATACAGTGTTAGCTCATAGTTTGCATTATGCAGGACTCACCATTTACACCACCGATTTCCACTATCAGTCAGAGTCCTGCCACCTTCAGAAGTTTTCTGATGACTCTGTGATAGTGGGGTGTATTGAGGATGGTGATGACGAGGAATACAGGGCACTGGTGGAGGACTTTGTCACATGGTGTGGAAAGAACCACCTCCAGCTCAATGTGACGAAGACCAAGGAGCTGGTTGTGGACCTGGGAAGGAGGAGGAGTACTCAGGCCACCCCTTTATCTATCAGGGGGGTGGATGTGGACATGGTAGAGGATTATGAATACCTCGGAGTACACATCGACAACAAGCTGAATGGGTCAAAACGCGCTGAGGCCCTCTACAAGAAGTGATAGAGCCGCCTCTACTTCCTCAGGAGGCTAGGATCCTTCAACGTCTGTGCAAAGATATTGAAGATGTTCTACAAGTCGGTGGTGGCGGGCGCCTTCTTGTACGCCGTGGCTTGCTGGGGCAGTGGGCTGAGGGTGAGGAACACAAACAGACTGGACAAGTTGGTAGAAAAGGCCAGTAACGTGGTGGGAGTGGAGCTGGACTCTCTGGCGGTGGTGTCAGAGAGGAGAAGTCTAACAAAACTCCTAGCCATTATGGACAACACCTCCCACCCACTACACTCGGACCTTGCGGAGAGAATCAGCACCTTCAGTGGAAGGCTCAGACTCCCTAAATGCAACTCGGAATGACACAGGAGGTCCTTCATACCGACAGCCATCAGACTGTATAATGCATATGTGCCTTGACTGCACTTAAATGTAGAATATATGTAGAATATATATGTTATATATCATTTATTATTATTATTGTCTATTGTGAGCGAACTGTGGTGCTGAATTTCCCGCGGGATCAATAAAGTACTTTCTATTCTATTGTAGTCTATTCTATTCTCATTTCTCTTCACCCTCCTGGTTACTCTCTCTTTCTTACCTGAACCTTTTTTTTTTTTTTTTTTTTTCCATCTCCATATCCACATTTGACCATCCCTAATTGATCCACTTTCAGACAGATTTGCTAGCCATTCCAGCCTCAGGCAACTCATTCTCAGTTACTTTCTTTCCACTTGTTTTTCACCGCTCTTGACTAACCCTGCATTTCTGTGTCCTGAATCACAAACTGCTCATTTTTTATGTCCGCTGTTCCACCATGTGCACCCTCCTGCATTTATGTTGCTGATTTGTGTGCAGTTCCCTGCTTGCTCCCCCTTAAACTAAATATTGTCCTACATTAAATATCTTATTTGTTGAGTAGTCATACAAGTTGGTCGTATAAATGCGAGTTCTTCAAACTTGCACACTACTTTTGACATATCCAAGGCGTTCACTTTAAAGTACAAGCCTGCAGACAGGAAATTGCGAACTTTAAACTGCATATGAGTTTTTGAATGTATGCTATAAAAGTGCAGGAACAAAGGAGAGGGATCGGCTTATAAATGCAAACGCAGGTAATGAATTGAGACACTACCTAATAGGGTTGTCCTAATACCAATAATTTGGTACCGGCACCAGTACCAAAATGTATATTGATGCTTTTCAATATGTTTTAAAATTAAGGGAACTACAACAATATCAATATTGGTTTTATTTTAACAGAACATCTTACAATACAATAAACATATGTTTCCTATTGCACTCAAACAATTTTAGAAGGTTAAAATATAAATTATAGGGCAATTTGAGTGCAACAATTCTTGTCGCACTCAAAGAACAATTTACAATTTTCCATATTACATATAGCCTGCCATTGTTTCCTCACGGCTGATGCTAATAAAGGCGACAGCTGATTAGATAACAAAGCCCACCTGGGCCATCTACGCACCTGTCGCTGTCTTGGAGGCCAGTCCTGACACACCCCCCTCCACAGCAACTTTACCCAAGCAAAAACGATGCAGGATTTTATCCGAGAGGGTCTTGATACCAATTTATTTGACCCAGCCACAAGCAAAGAAGTTGTAGACCTCCATGCTTTTCCAAGTTTTCATCTCTTTTGTTGTGTAGAATGATATCTGGAGCACAAGATAGTCCGACATGTCTGGGAACGCGTTCAACGGATAATCCTTGAAGTCGGTTGACGATTTTTTTATTTTATAAAACGTATAGGGATAGATTCCATGGCATAGTTTGATTTTATTGCTCATATCTGCTTTTCGTAGTGAGATCAGACCCTTTACGTACTACCATAGTTCACACTGTGTTTACTGCACAGTTGCCATATTGGTTTGATGGCCCACCACTTTGTTTACTTCTGTTCAAAAGTCATGTGACTGAATACACCTTAAAGGTGGACAAAAGCTCCACATTATTGCTAAGGCAGGAGGGGGTGGTGGGAGGGAGAGGTATAATAACACTGCCATTATGTGTGCAGGAACTTTATCTGAGGGTTTTTTGACATAACAGGTTAACTTGTTTCCTAGTTTGTTAGTGAGCCAGCTCATTTTCAGGAAATGTCAGAAATGGGATAAGAAACAAGTGATTACATTTCAGGGCTGATCCGAATAAGTTCTACTCGGTTACCTTACATTTATGTTACGAAGATAAACTTCTCTGTCTTGAAATGGTCCCAACATTTAAGTACTTGGGGAATGTCATTGATGAGAACTTGTCTTTTAAATCTCACATTGAAAAACTAAATTTAAAATTAAATTGGTATTTTTCTTAAAACGGAACATTATCACAATTTCTGAAGGGTTAAAACCAATAAAAATCAATTCCCGGTGGCTTAGTTTATTTTTAGAAGTTTTTCTCAAAATTTTACCCATCACGCAATATCCCGAAAAACGGCTTCAAAGTGCCTGATTTACACCATCGCTATATCCACCCGTCTATTGTCCTGTGACGTCACTGCGTGAAGCCACCAGAAACAAACATGGCAGATAGTACAGAAAGGTATAGCATAGTAGCTCGGATTCAGACTCGGATTTCAGCGGCGTAAGCGATTCAACAGATTACACATGTATTGAAACGGATGGTTGGAGGGTGGAGGCAGGTACCGAAAACAAAATTAAAGAAGAAACAGAAGCTTTTGAGCCATATCACGACAGACAGTGGCACGGGAGGAAGCGCGGACAAATTGGCGATCGCCTTCTAACCCACGATTGGTATGTGTTTGTTTGACATTAAATGTGGGTGGAGGTAAAGGCTGGATGCAAATATAGCTACACACGAGGCATAATGATGCAATGTGTACATACAGCTAGCCTAAATAGCATGTTAGCATCGATTAGCCTGCAGTCATGCCGTGACCAAATATGTCTGATTACCACACTCCACATAAAACTCACCTTTGTGATTTCGTCTACTTTATCGTTGGAAATGCATCTGCTTTGAGTGTCGCAGGATATCCACACATTCATGCCATCTCTGTGCCATCTCTATCGTAGCATAGCTGTCGTCAGTACAGTGTGCAGAACAAACGAGGGACTTTCGCATCTTTTGACCACTGGTGCAACTTGAAACCGCCTCTGTCCGTGTTGTTACACCCTCCGACAACACACCGACGAGGCATGATGTCTCCAAGGTACCGGAAAACAGTCGAAAAAACGGAAAATAACAGCGCTGATTTGACTTGGTGTGTGTAATGTGTTTGAGAAAATGGCGGGTCGCTTCACGACGTGACGTCACGGGTGAAAGGTCATTGTTTCGACAGGCGAACAATTGAAAGGTGTTTCAACCGCCAAATTCACCCATTGAGAGTTCGGAAATCGGTTAAAAAAACATATGGTCTTTTTTCTGCAACATCAAGGTATATATTGACGGTTACATAGGTCTGGTGATAATGTTCCCCTTTAAGAAACAAGTCCTCTTTGTCTCTAAAAGTCAGGAAACGCTTGATTCTGAAAACTTTTATGCCTTTGCTAGATTATGGAGACTTGTTTTTTATGAATGCACACAAGTCTTATTTGGAAAAACCTGGATACTAAAGATCAACCTTGTCCACCATTGCACTTTACAATCAAACTGTCCATCTTTATCAGTCAGTATACAGATTTTACCGATGGTTGTGTTTTATATGTGAAGTGAACTATATTTATATAGTGCTTTTCTCTAGTGAGTCAAAGCGCTTTACATTGTGAAACCCAATATCTAAATTATGTTTTTAAACCAGTGTGGGTGGCACTGTGAGCAGGTGTGTAAAGTGTCTTGCCCAAAGACACAACGGCAGTGACTACGATGGCAGAAGCGGGGATCGAACCCGTAACCCTCAAGTTGCTGGCACGGCCACTCTACCAACCAAGCTATACTGCCCCATATATATATAATTCACTTTTACGTCTGGTTCCCCTTATTTGTGTTCTTTTAGGTCTAGAGACTCCAGTCGCTACAGCTTAAGGTCTCAGGACAGACTTGGAATGTTTGTTCCTCGAGCCAACACAAATTTTGGAAAAAAAAGCTTTCAGGTATGCTGCTCCATGGTCTTGGAATACCTACAGAAAGATCTGAGGTTACCTGAGACGACCACTTTGGGGGAATTTCAGGCCATTTTAAAGTTTTGAAAAACTGTTTCTATTGGGCATTGCACTCGTTTTCAAGTAGTTTTTACTGAAACATTTTATACATGTTTTTTATGTCAATATATGTAAGTAATTTATGGAATAAGTGCATGTGACGATTGCAATTCATTAAAAAATTACATATTTTTTAAACGCCTAGTTAACATTTTAGCATGTTGACATTAGCATGCTAACCTATTTAGATAATTTTACATGCGCACGGTTAATAGTCACATGACTTGGTAATTGACGCATTTTAACTGATAGCATGCTAAAGTTACCATTTAAGTTTGGCTTGCGCATTTCAACATTCCCATGCAATTTCGCCCATTTTGCATAGTGTAGTTTTTTTGTGTAATGTTGTCATCTGGGATATTTTTATTTTGTCTTTAGAATACGTTGCGGGCCAATAAAAAAAACGCTGCACGCCGCAAATGGCCCCGGGGCCCCACTTTCGACACTCCTGCTATAAAGGTTATGGACAGATTTTATGAAACTGTCAATATATGTTAAAAATGGGCTAAGGAAAAAGTGGTTGGATTTTGGGGGTGACACACATCACCATCAATATGGTCTGCCTGGCATGCAAGCTGCTTGCTCTTACAAGGCTGCTGCGAAGGATTTTGTGAAGCAGTATTTGAAGAGGACTGACAAGGTAAAGTGTCTTTCTTTTAATTAGTTAGCAGGGTTGTCAGAAATATCAATATTTCAACACCAACTCGACATATACCAACAAGCCAAAATACATGGGTATTTTTAGTATTCAGTATTTTTTCCACAGTGAGAAAAAGAACGCCTGTTCTGATGCGTCAGTGAACAAGAATTTCCAAATATGTTTTTTTTCGAGGAAGCCTGTCACAAGTGCAGATTTGGCGTTTCCGGTTCAACCTGGCTCATAAACAAATGATAATGAAAGTGGGTCAATGTACAAACGTGTAGCATACTGTAACTGTAACTCATATGCGCTTGTTTTCCAGAGAATAAGACGTAACATAAATTATCTGTGATGCACTTTTGATTGTAAAATGTTATTTTTCACATTGTTTACTTTCACACTTTTGTCAAAGGGTACCATTATCACAATTTCAGAAGGGTTAAAACCAATAAAAATCAGTTCCCAGTGGCTTATTTTATTTTTCGAAGTTTTTTTTTTTAAATTTTACTCATCATGGAATATCCCGAAAAAAGGCTTAAAAGTGCCTGATTTTCGCTATCTTTAAATCCATCGTCCATTTTCCTGTGACGTCATTAAGTGATGCCAACATGGCGGATAGCACAGCAAGATATAGCGACATTAGCTCAGATTCAGACTCTGATTTCAGCGGCTTAAGCGATTCAACAGATTACGCATGTATTGAAACGGATGGTTGGAGTATGGAGGCAGATAGCGAAAACGAAATTGAAGAAGAAACTGAAGCTATTGAGCGAATAGCTATTGACGCTATTCGGTGATCGCCTTCGATTGAGTGTTGCAGGATGTCCATACATATCTGTGCCATGTCTGCCTTAGCATCGCCGGTAAAATGTGCAGACCAAACAATCGGGACTTTCGCATCTTGTGACACTGGAGCAACTTAAATCCGTCGATTGGTAAGTGTTTGTTTGGCATTAAATGTGGCTGGAGAGAAAGGCCGGATGCAAATATAGCTACAAATGTACATACAGCTAGCCTAAATAGCATGTTAGCATCGATTAGCTGACAGTCGTGCCGGGACCAAATATGTCTGATTAGCACATACGTCAATAACATCAACAAAACTCACCTTTGTGATTTTGTTGACTTTATCGTTGGAAATGCATCTGCTTTGAGTGTCGCAGGATATCCACTCATCTCTGTGCCATGTCTGCCTTAGCATCGCCGGTAAAATGTGCAGACCAAACGATCGGGACTTTCGCATCGATTGAATCCGTCCCTGATTGTGTTGTTACACCCTCCGACAACACACCGACGAGGCATGATGTCTCCAAGGTACGGAAAACAGTCGAAAAAACGGAAAATAAAAGAGCTGATTAAACTCGATGTTTGTAATGTGTTTGAGAAAATGGCGGACTGACTACCTAGGTGACGTCACGTTGTGACGTTATCGCTCTGAGAGCGAATAATAGAAAGGCGTTTAATTCGCCAAAATTCACCATTTTAGAGTTCGGAAATCGATTAAAAAAAGATATGGTCTTTTTTCTGCAACATATATAGGTATATATTGACGCTTACATAGGTCTGGTGATAATGTTCCCCTTTAATGATTTGATTAATTTATGATGGCTCAGGTGTGATTCACTACAATAGGGCCCCACAGCACACTGGATTCCAGTTGATTGAAAAACCACAACACCAAATATTGTTCAGATAAATTACATTTATTTCAAGAATTTGCACGCAAAGCAACACTGGAGGTGACTATGACGTGCGCATCTTCCGCGCATGTGTACTAGGTAGCGTTGCACCGGGGGACAAAAGGGGGGAGGTTAAACGACCATTGTGTGTGTGTCGACAAGGATAAGGTTAGGTGGGATTTACCCTCGTGTAGAAGGGATTTTAGGATTAGGATTAGGAGTCATTTTTCATCTAAACTGGAATATAATAAGATTATATCACTCATTATCCTAATGACAGCAGGCACTGTACAGTAAGTGATGTTATATTTTGTTTGTTGGCTCTCATGAAGTCTGCAGTGAGCAGTAATCAGTGATGTTTCTAAAAAAAAAACAATGTTGTGATGCGTATTTGAAATTAATACACCGTGTATGCATAGAATGATCAAAATATGTACCGTATTTTTCGGATTATAAATCGCTCCGGAGTATACGTCGCACCGGCCGAAAATGCATAATTAAGAGGGGAAAAAAACATATATACGACGCAATCTTGGGGGAAATTAATTTGATAAAACCCAACACCAAGAATATACATTTGAAAGGCAATTTAAAATAAATAAAGAGTAAACAACAGGCTGAATAAGTGTACGTTATATGATGCATAAATAACCAACAGAGAACGTGCCTGGTATGTTAACGTAACATATTATGGTAAGAGTCATTCAAATAACTATAACATATAGAACATGCTATACGTTTACCAAACAATCTGTCACGCCTAATCGATAAATCCCATGAAATCTTCTTCCTTGATGTCGCTTCTAAACAACTCTGCCAACTCCAAAGGTATGCGCCGCTTGTCGTTTTCTGCTGCATATTTCACTACGTCCAGCTTGTGACCTGCTGTATTTTATTTCCTTTTCGGTGCCACTTTTGTTCAGCCCTCACAGTTTTTATAAGTTACTGCCAACGTTGAAATGATCGATTTTAATAGCTACGGCAGTAGCATAAAGCATATAGCAGTTAGCATTCCATGACCCACAATGCACTTTTGCCATGACCCTCCCCTGCCAAATTCTTATTGGTTGGCGTGTATGTGACGATTGCCGACATTTTCTTTCTCCCTTCCGCGAATGAGATAAATAATATTATTTGATATTTTACGGTAATGTGTTAATTATTTCACACATAAGTCGCTCCGGACTATATGTCGCACCCCCGGCCAAACGATGAAAAAAACTGCGAATTATAGTCCGAAAAATACGGTAAACATTAAATGTTACTATACATGTGCCTGTTACATATACACTTACATCATGTATAAAAAAACCTTGATGTTTACATTTTTTTAAGGGCTTTAAAGGCAGAATGGAGCGGCTCCCGTAGGCTCCGTAAGCAGACTTTTGATCACATTTATTTAATATTTAGAATTCACCAAAAAAATATCCATCTGTCGTCTTGTCTTTCATAATGATTGTGAATGATAGGCAACTTTTTTTTTTTTAAAGTGCACTTCCCCTTTAAAGGGGAACATTATCACAATTTCAAAATCAATCAATCAATCAATGTTTATTTATATAGCCCCAAATCACAAATGTCTCAAAGGACTGCACAAATCATTACGACTACAACATCCTCGGAAGAACCCACAAAAGGGCAAGGAAAACTCACACCCAGTGGGCAGGGAGAATTCACATTCAGTGGGACGCCAGCGACAATGCTGACTATGAGAAACCTTGGAGAGGACCTCAGATTTGGGCAACCCCCCCCCTCTAGGGGACCGAAAGCAATGGATGTCGAGCGGGTCTAACATGATACTGTGAAAGTTCAATCCATAGTGGCTCCAAGACAGCAGTGAGAGTCCCGTCCACAGCAAACCATCTCAAGCGGCTCAGCAGCGTAGAGATGTCCCCAACCGATACAGGCGAGCGGTCCATCCTGGGTCCCAAAAGGGTTAAAAACAATAAAAATCAGTTCCCAGTGGCATGTTGTATTTTTTGAAGTTTTTTTCCAAATTTTACCTGTCTCCGAATATCCCTAAAAAAAGCTTTAAAGTGCTTGATTTTCGCTATTTGCGATGCGACTATCCATTTCCCTGTGACGTCATACAGTGCTGCCAATGTAAACAAACAATGGCAAATAGCACAGAAAGGTATAGCAACATCAGCTCGGATTCAGACTCGGATTTCAGCGGTTTAAGCGATTCAACAGATTACGCATGTATTGAAACGAATGGTTGGAGTATGAAAGTATTGAAGAAGAAACTGAAGCTATTGAGCGAATAGCTATTGACGCTATTCATAGCCATAGCATGGCCGAATAGTTGCGTTAGCATCACCGGTAAAGTGTGCGGACCAAACGATCAGGACTTTCACATCTTGTGACACTGGAGCAACTTAAATCCATCCATTGGTAAGTGTTTTTTTCACATTAAATGTGGGTGGAAGGAAACGTAATATAGTTGCAAATGCATCTGCAGGTTATCCATACATCTCTGTGCCATGTCTGCTTTAGCACCGCCGGTATATAGCATGTTAGCATCGATTAACATAGCATGTTAGCATCGATTAGCTGGCAGTCAACCTCAACAAAACTCACCTTTGTGATTTCTGTGACTTTATCGTTGAAAATGCATCTGCAGGTTATCCATACATCTCTGTGCCATGTCTGCTTTAGCACCGCCGGTAAATAGCATGTTAGCATCGATTAGCGTAGCATGTTAGCATCAATTAGCTGGCAGTCAACATCAACAAAACTCACCTTTGTGTTTTCTGCGACTTTATCGTTGCAAATGCATCTGCAGGTTATCCATACATCTCTGTGCCATGTCTGCTTTAGCACCGCCGGTAAATAGTATGTTAGCATCGATTAGCATAGCATGTTAGCATCGATTAGCTGGCAGTCACACCGCGACCAAATATGTCTGATTAGCACATAAGTCAACATAAAAAAAACTCACCTTTGTGATTTAGTTGACTTTATCGTTGCAAATGCATCTGCAGGTTATCCATACATCTCTGTGCCATGTCTGTCATCGCCGGTAAAATGTGGAGCCACTTTGGTACATTCAATGGGGGTTTGGCGGCAGACACTTTCGCATCTTCGGGCCAGTGGTGCAAGTTGAATCCCTCCCTGTTAGTGTTGTTACACCCTCCGAAAACACACCGACGAGGCATTATATCTCGAAGGTTCCAAAAAATAATCGAAAAAACGGAAAATAACAGAGCTGAGACCCAATGTTTACAATGTGTTGAAAATGAAAATGGCGGCTGTATTACCTCGGCGATGTCTCATTCTGACGTCATCCCCTCCAGAGCGATAAACAGAAAGGCGTGTAATTCGCCAAAATTCACCCATTTAGAGTTCGGAAATCGGTTAAAAAAATATATGGTCTTTTTTCTGCACCATCAAGGTATATATTGACGCTTACATAGGTCTGGTGATAATGTTCCCCTTTAACAAACACCACCTTTACATGAATGGATTGATTGATTGATTGATTGCTTGATGGATTGAAACTTTTATGAGTAGATTACACAGTACAGTACATATTCCATACAATTGACCACTAAATGGTAACACCTGAATAAGTTTTTCAACTTGTTTAAGTCGGGGTCCACGTTAATCAATTCATGGTACATGGAACATAATTAAAGTAGAGATATTTTCCTGACTGTGGAACATTCAAACACAATGAAATTTGATTAAATTCCCCCACAACTTCTACATTTTAAGTTCTTATTTAGGTATTCATGTTAATGTAACAGAGAGTGTACATATGGAACTAAATGGCACCAACAAGTGTCCATTGTTATTACATAGCTGTCATTTAGCTGGGGACGCACCCCACTGTATGTGTTTATTTTAGTGCATTTTCTTTGATCCACCCCTGTAATGTTTTTCCTTTTCTCTGCCAAAAGTGCATAAAAGCAGTAAATACTCAATATGGTGGGATGAATAACAAGTGATTAGATTTGGGATGCTATCCAAAAAATATGATTTACTATTGGGAGAGTGGTTTTGCAGTTTATTGTATATTCACATATGTGATGGACCAACTCACAGCTTCCGGGTGATCCACAAGATAAGAAGTCTGACCCAAAGAGAGAGAGCACTTAAAACCATTTAGTTCTGTCTGTTATCTGCTCCCTGCAACACAATGAAGCTAATTCACCTGCTGACAGACACGCTGACAGATGTTTCACAGCCGGGCTCTCACAGTCCAACCCGTCAGCAAGACATTCAAGGTACAAAAGCCCATCAGTACTTTAAATCATGGCAGTAAAAATATATTTTTGTACACATAAACTCTTATTTTTTTATTTTTTTTTTACACACATAACCATAATATGACATAACATTTCTATATTACCTGTTATTCATACGTAAATACGTCCCGACCTCGTCTGTCCTTCTTCCTACTCTCATTTTCACTCACAATTTGCCAAGACAGGGTTCAAAGGTTAATGTTCCCTCCTGAGGGTCCACAATTCAACCTTTGACCTTTCCCAGGATTTTGCCTCTGGACAACATTTAATGCTGCATAACAGTGGCCAACTGTCACTTTCATCTCACCTTCACTGGAAAAAAGAAATAAACATGCATACCCGTCAAGGCTTGAACGCGACATGGAATTGCGTTCTGGTTTTTATTTGGTTTGGTACAAAGTTGTACTGATAGAAACACGGGCATGTCTGGATGACTAGCCTCCATCTTTTTAGCTTCGGTTGTTATGAAGCTCGCTGTGGCGCGGTCTTTCTGGCGTCACTTCCTCTCTGAACTCACTTTGTAAACGATCAATGAGTCCATACAAAGCCAAGAACTGTAGACACCTTAAAGGAGAACATTATCATCAGACCTATGCAAGCTTTCAATAGATCCCTTGATGTTGCAGAAAAAAGACCATATGTTTTTTTAACCAATTTCCGAATTCTAAAAGGGTGAATTTGGCGATTGAAACTTCTTTCAATTGTTCGCCTGTTGGAGACTCGGAGCAATGACCTTTCACCCGTGACGTCACAACAGGAAGCAATCCTCCATTTTCTCAAACACATTACACACACCAAGTCAAATCAGCTCTGTTATTTTCAGTTTTTTCGACTGTTTTCCGTACCTTGGAGACATCATGCCTCGTCGGTGTGTTGTCGGAGGGTGTAGCAACACTAACAGGGACGGATTCAAGTTGACTTACGTGGAGTGTGCTAATCAGACATATCAATAGTCACGGCATGCTAATCGATGCTAACATACTATTGAGGCTAGCTGCATGTACATATTGCATCATTATGCCTCATTTGTAGCAATATTTACATCCAGCCTTTCCCTCCACCCACATTTAATGCCAAACAAACACATACCAATCGACAGATTCAAGTTGCACCGGTGGTCGAAAGATGCGAAAGTCCCTCGTTTGTTCTGTTCTGTCGTAGCATCGCTACCGACAATGGCGATGTTACGACAGAGATGTGTGGATATCCTGCGACACTCAAAGCAGATGCATTTCCAACGATAAAGTCAACGAAATCACAAAGGTGAGTTTTGTTGATGTTATTGACTTATGTGCTAATCAGACATATTTGCGCATGACATGACTGCAAGCTAATGGAAGCTAACATGCTATTTAGGCTAGCTGTATGTACATATTGCATCATTATGCCTCATTTGTAGCTATATTTGCATCCAGTCTTTCCGTCCACCCACATTTAATTCCAAACAAACACTTACCAATTGACGGATTTAAGTTGCTCCAGTTGTCAAAAGATGCAATCGTTGGTTAGAAGGCGATCGCCAAATTTGTCCTCGTTGCCTTTGTCTGTCGGGATATGGCTCAATAGCATCAGTTTCTTCTTCAATTTCGTTTTCGCTATCTGCCTCCACACTCCAACCATCTGTTTCAATATATGCGTAATCTGTTGAATTGCTCAAACCGCTGAAATCCGAGTCTGAATCCGAGCTAATGTCGCTATATCTTTCTGTTCTATTCGCCATGTTTGTTTGTATTGGCATCACGCAGTGACGTCACAGGAAAATGGACGGGTGGATTTACAGATAGCGAAAATCAAGAACTTTAAAGCCCTATTTTCGGGATATTCCATGATGGGTAAAATTTTGAAAAAAACTTCGAAAAATAAAATAAGCCACTGGGAACTGATTTTTCTTTTTTTCACCCCTTCTGAAATAGTGATAATGTTCCCCTTTAATATTTGTTGCTTCCTATACTGTATATACCAGGCCTGGGCAATAATTTTTACTCGGCGACCAAATTTAGAGATGAAAAGGTGTCTGGGGGCCGGTATATCTATTTTTAGGAAAACTAATATAAAACCTTACAATAAAGTCTGTTTGAATGCTAAAAATGTTTTGAAAAAACGCTTTAAAAACTGAATTTTAAATTTGTCTACAAACGATAAAACCCTGAATATTGACAACATATTCACGTCACACCCCATCTCAATCGACATATTTTAAAATCAAGCCAAATGCAACAAAAATGCAACAAACACAGTGAAATATGAACACGAAGGGTAAAAAAACAAAAACATCTACAATCTGATATATCTGATACATCACTAAGCTTTGGAACTTTCTTGTAAAAATCTCCTTCTGCGTCTGTCCCTGGCACTCACATTTCAGGCTAGCCGCTCTGGAGACACTCTGTGGAGACACTCTGTGGAGACACTACCTAACCACACTGTTTGGGGCCTCGTCTGACCTGCTGTGACATAGATTACCACAGTCACTAGTAGGGTTGTACAGTATGCGGGTATTAGTATAGTACCGCGATACTAATGTATCAGATTCAGTACAATACTGCCTCTGAAAAGTACCGGTCCGCCACACCCTAAGATTTTATGTTAAAATAAAGCCAATAATACAATTTTTTTCCGGTCCCCTTTATTTAGAAAAGTATAGAAAAGTACCCAAAAGTATCGAAATAATATTGGAATCGGGACAACAGTTGTCCCTAAAATATCATGCAAAAGCGCAGATTCCATCCATCAATCAATCCATCAATCAATCCATTTTCTACTGCTTATTCCCTTTTGGGGTTGCGGGGGGTGCTGATGCCTATCTTATCTACAATCGGGCAGGAAGGCGGGGTACACCCTGGACAAGTCGCCTCACCTCATCACAGGGCCAACACAGATGGACAACATTCACACTCCCATTCACACACTAGGGCCAATTTAGTGTTGCCAATCAACCTATCCCCAGGTGCATGTCTTTGGAGGTGGGAAGAAGCCGGAGTACCCGGAGGGAACCCACACAGTCACGGAGAGGACATGCAAACTCTACACCAAAGATCCCGATTGAACCCAGGACTACTCAGGACCTTTGTATTGTGAGGCAGACGCACTAACCCCTCTTTCACCGTGCTGCCCCAGCGCAGATTCCAACCATTGAAATACATTGTATAGTTGAAGACTTATGGTAATTTGAAATAATCACTGCCCATCATAATGGAAGCTACAGTTTCCATCTTAAAGATCTAAAAAAATTTTGGGGGGACTGTCCGGCGGGCCAGATCGAAAAGCTCAACGGGCCGCTTGTGGCCCCCGGGCCTTAATTTGCCCAAGTCCGGTATATACTGTTATACTATTTGATCTTGCACTGGTACTGTATTTGACTAAAGTTAAAGTTAAAGTTGTCAGACCTATGGATCATGTTTTGTTTTGGTCATGTTCGGTTTAGTTTTTTGGACATTTAGTTCTGTTTTCTATATCCCTGTTTGTCTTGTTACCAGGCCAACTCATTAGTTGTCATTTGTCATTTCTGATCATGAGTTTTGTATGGCCATACTACCCTGAGCATCCCCAATCTCGTTTGTTCTCAAAGCGGAGCAGTGTTTGGCCTGGTTAGTACTTGGATGGGAGGCTGCCTGGGAATACCAGGTGCTTTTGACCTTTGGACTCTTTAAGTTCCTTTTTTTTTCACTCCCTGTTTTGTCACCATGACGACCAATCAGTTCACCTGTCTTGTCTCACCCCTGTTTGCACTTATCATGTTCATTATTTAAGGAACAGTTACCAGGTAGTCAGTCTGGCAACATCACCTCCTGCACCCATGATATCTATGCTGCTTTTCTGATACCTTTTGTCACAGTAAGTTTTCTTGTTATTTATGCCACAGTGCAAGTTTTTGTTTCATGTTTATAGTTAATTGCCTTTGTGCTAGTCTTTTGTTTCATAGCCCAAGTTTTGTACCTCTATTTTGAGCGCTTTTTGTTGGTTCCTGTTTTTAGTTTTAGTGGTAAAATAAAGATGTCTTTACCTTCACGCCGTTTCCACTCCATTCGCTTCGCACCTCGGGAAAACAACCTAAGACCAAGTCCAAGCTTGACAAAAGTTAAAGTACCAATGATTGTCACACACATTCTAGATGTGGCGAAATTATTCTCTGCATTTGACCCATCACCCTTGATCACCCCCTGGGAGGTGAGGGGAGCAGTGAGCAGCAGCGGTGCCGCGCCCGGGAATCATTTTTGGTGAATTAATCCCCTATTCCAACCCTTAATGCTGAGTGCCAAGCAGGGAGGTAACCGGTCCCATTTTTATAGTCTTTGGTATGACTCAGCCGGGGTTTGAACTCACGACTTACCGATCTCAGGACGGACACTCTAACCACTAGGCCACTGAGTATTCTGTACTTCTACTTGTACTGATACCTCTACCATAACTACTGTAACTCTTTGTGCAACTTATTGTCTTGTAATTAATGTACATCAGAGCTTTTCAATTTTTTGTATTTTCGGTATTTAGTGTATTAGATTCTGCAACTACTGTTTGGATCCCACTGTACGCAATATCTGAAGAGCGGTATACTCTTCAGATATTGCGGTATACTCGGCATGTGATGAATAAAACCTGAAACCTTGAAAACCTTAAGTGCCGGATATTCAAGAATTACACGGCTGACTTACCCGTGTAAAAATCTATCCGAGGAACGCTGGTTTAGTGTGGCTGAAACGGGGTTTAGGCTAAATAATTATTCATTTAAGAGGTTAAATGACTTAGTGTAGACATGGCCTTAGGTCTTCTGGAAGGCCTGATCTGATTGGCCATCGCAACTGTCTGTCAAATGTTTGTGTCCGTTCACTTACAGTGCACAGACTCCCGCATTGTTGATTCTGAAGGCCTCGAACAGATTTGGTACAGCATGGCAACATAAGCTAGCTGAATTCTGATTGGATAAAAACTCTACAACATTACTGGAAGGAGCATAATGACATGAAGAGAATATGAATACTTATAGATATTTAAGGAAAGTAAATGAAAAATCACTTTTATCTTTAATTATGATCATGATTTCTGGTTATGTTAAGCCAGCAGAGAAGGCCTTGCTGGCCCTTACGGCTCCCCACTGAGTGGAGGTAAAAAAAAAAACAATTATTGAATGTTGGATTGGTACAGACTGGATAGAGGCAAAACACAAAAAACTAAGTCATATTTGCTGGAGAAAATCAAGTTGGCTTCACAAGCATTGCCATTGAGAAAGGAGCTATAAACCCCCAACCGCACTCATTTAGATCACCTGCCTAAACACACACACAGGATTAACTATGGGGGGAGGAGATCGCCGTCTTAGTTTAAGGGACGCTATTTGTCTGAATTATAGATCAAGCTCCATCCAGGGGGAGCACACTGACCTTCCACAAAGCCGCACCAACCAAACAAGCAGCTCTACAGGTGGCTGCTTTATCCTGGACTAACTAAATCTGGAATACCGTTGGGTCTCGTTTTTCTGCCTGTTCAGAGAGCCGTGTAATCCCCCAACCTGGCCAGGGCCATTCTGCATTCCAGTCCCCTCACCAGCTCCACCCCCACCTCCACCCTCGGTAATACTGCTGCAGACCCCTTTTGTTGTCGGCGAGTGTAAAGGTTGAGACGTTCCATGTCGAGGCGGCGCACAGAAATGAATGAGGTTGTTATCGGTACAATGGAAAAGATTCAAGAAAGGTATTTGTTGTTTGTATTAGATTAATGAAATCTGTTCCTTCACCATAGGCGCCAATCTACATTTCTGCCTGTGTGTGTGTGTGTGTGTGTGTGTATTAGTGTATGCAGTGACGTGCGGTGAACTAAACAACAGGTGAGGCATACATACTTTTTTTCTTCTTTTTTTTTTTCTTAAATTCATATGTGCAGCTCTAGTCATTGTTGATTTAGGTTGCACATTAGAGTTACAGGGGAAAAAAGGGAGTTATTCGCTTTATAAAAACGTTATCATATTGATATTATGATATGATAAATGGGTCCAAAAAGTTTTTGATAAAGTTGTTTTTAAATACTTTTTAGTCCCATTTGCTTTTAACAAAATAAATCAAGTATTTTGAGTGTATCTTACCTTTCTGTATTTGTATCTGAAGCAGCAATAGCTATCCTCCATGAAAACGTACTTTGTATGATCGCATTCAATTTGTCATAAAGTCCAGTTTAGAGAAGTATTTCATCTTGGATACAGTATATAATCCTCCATATTGGCAGAAACATTCATTTAATTCAATTTCATTCCAAGAAATTAAACAATATTTTTACATCTAACAAAAAAAAACACCCACAAATGCTGGCTTAAGCTAATAAAAATGCCATGTTTGTCATAAATACAGTTAAAAAAAAAGAAAATAAAAAATGCTTGCTTCTGCTGGAGAGACCTGTGTCTGCTAGCTTGAGCACCCCCACTTCTCCCGGAGTACTGCTGAGGCATTGAACTGCAAGTTGACAATATATCGCCCCCTACCTTGAGGCAGAGGTACATGCTGCCTCAAGACCTGTCTTTTCCATGTGGCAACTGTCTACACCATGGTTGTCAAACTCTGGCCCGCCGTTTAATTTAATTTGGCCCTTGAGACAATATCAAATTAACAATATCAAAACCACATTCACCGCTAATACTCATACTTGCCAACACTCCCGATTTTCCCGGTAGACTCCCGAAGTTTAGTGCCCTTCCCGAAAATCTCCCTGGGCAACCATTCTCCCGATTTCCACCCGGACAACAATATTGGGAGCGTGCCTTAAAGGCACTGCCTTTAGTGTCCTCTACAACATGTCGTCACGTCCTCTTTTCCTCCATATAAACAGCGTGCTGGCCAAGTCACATAATATATGCGGCTTTCTCACACACATATGCGAATGCCACGCATACTTGGTCAACAGCCATACAGGTCACACTGAGGGTGGGCGTATAAACAACTTTAACATTGTTACAAATATGCGCCACACTGTGAACCCACACCAAACAAGAATGACAAAACACATTTCGGGAGAACACCCGCACCGTAACAAAACATAAACACAACAGAACAAATACTCAGAAACCCTTGCAGCACTAACTCTTCTGGAACGCTACAATATACACCCCCCGCTACCACCAAACCCCGCCCACCTCATTTTTATTTTATTTTCGAATTTATTAGCCTGTGGAAAAAGTTAATGTTGATATTTACTTTAGTAGGCTGCAAATAGAAAATAGTTTTTTAATTTTTTTAACTAAATTTGATTTAATATACCACTGATGTTTTTTCGTTTGTTTTTTTTTAAAGTTGTTTTTGCACTTTTACGTTATATAAGCTCTGCCTGTTTCGTGGGAGGAAGCCCGAGTACCTGGAGGGAACCCACGCAGTCACAGGGAGAACATGCAAACTCCACACAGAAAGATCCCGAGCCCGGGATTGAACCCAGGATTACCCAGGACCTTCGTATTGTGAGGCAGACGCACTAACCCTTGTTATCACCGTGCTGCCCTATTTAAGCCTTGCTTGTTCAATATTCACTGCAAAACTTGTTTGGGTCCCTATTGAAAGGTTGATTTGTTCAACCTTGGCCCGCGGCTTAGTTCAGTTTTAAATTTTGGCCCACCCTGTATTTGAGTTGGACACCCCTGGTCTACACTGTGTGTAGACGTGGAGGCACCGCCTGTGCCTGCCTCACTTATCATCTGCTGCATTGTTTTGATCAGGAAACATGCAATTTCCGCGATTTTGACCATGAAAATTACCAAAATATACAGGAACCACACCGAAATCACATAGAAAACATAAACCATAAAACAAATATTAAAACGTATTTTATTTTATTACTTCGTTTTAGAACAGCTCATGGTTAAGCCATTTGGTGGCAGGTGAGGCAGTGCCTTACTTGCCTCCCCTGACAGCACGTCACTGAGTGTATTGTATACTTTTGACCCAGCATGTTCGGTCACATTTTTAGTAGACCCATAAAAGAACCAAACTTCATGAATCTTTTTTGTATGTGCTCCAATCACTATCACAAAAAATAGAAGAGTTTTAGAAATTATTGGAAACTCAAGACAGCCATGACATTATGTATGTCAACTTTTGACCGTGAGTGTATATATAATGTATGTATGTATTCTCTACTATTTGAAACAGTAAACATCAATACTGTAAGAGACTGTTGGAAGACAATGTAGGCCTGGAGCAACATTGGCATAAGAGGATCTGTGCAGCGACGTGATTTTGTGATACGTTTCCATGGCACCAGAGTTACATTAGTGCCTCATTTTGTTTGTGTGTGTGTGTGTGTGTGTGTGCGTGTGTTTGTGTGTGTGTGTGTGTGTGTGTGTGTGTGTGTGTGTGTGTGTGTGTGTGTGTGTGTGTGTGTGTGTGTGTGTGTGTTGGTGTAAGGATCAACTGCTGTTTGTAAAATAAATAATGAGGAAACGCAGACACAATATTTACTATTTAATTTTATTGACTGTGTAATTGTGTGTGTGTGTGTGTGTGTGTGTGTGTGTGTGTGTGTGTGTGTGTGTGTGTGTGTGTGTGTGTGTGTGTGTGGCGCAATGCCAATCAGACACTGGCGCTAGTCCAGGTCAAGCCTATTCCAAAAGTTCTTATCTGTACTCATACTACCGTCAAATACTGGCTACAGGCAACTTGCATATTTAACCTTTGGAAATCCGCGGGCTGCTGGTTTGTGTCGCTGTTGCTATGGTAACTGCTCAGTCTCTATAATGTCCATGTAACTAGAAGAATACCAGCTAAAAACTAAACGTGACAGATCTCAGGAACTCTGGAGATAATTGATATTATTTCCGAGAAACAAGCTGGAGAGCAGCGTATGAAAAATACAGAAAAACCTTGATTTGTGGACCACTCATTGTACGGACTTTTTAATTTACAAACCGAATAAAAACAATACAAACCGAATAAAAATGATGCTCTGACGTACCAAGAAGAAGGCTTGTAAAACTCCACTGTGTAGGATGGGAAGCAACATGAAGGTGGTCTGTCTCTTTGATGTATTGTAATCCACAGAAAGATTTTGCCTTGACCCGAGAACTACAAAGCGGAGAGGAAACAGGACCAGACTCCCATTGTCTCAGTATACCAACATTTAATTGACCTTTGGTGGTGTTCGAGTGCAGCCTTTTTGTGCTCCGCATCACATCCATTCTTGGTGGGCTGATGGATCTCTACACTGTAAAAAAAAATTCTGTAAAAAAACGGTCATCTACTGGCAGCTACGGCTGCCAAACGAAAACCATAAAATTAAAGTAAAATATTTTAAACCAAATAATGATCAAAAACATTATATTTACAGAAATTTTCATGAAACGTTTTGCGGAAAAATATCGTAATTTTACAGATTTTACTAAATTATTAAGATCAACCACCTTTAATAAAATGACGATGCAAACAGTTCTGCAGAAAAATATCTTTATTCTACAGAGTTTTTCCAAAATACTACGATCAACCAACTTTAATGAAGTGACAATGCTGGCAGTTCCACAGAAAAATACCATTATTTTACAGATTTTTTAATGAATTGTTAAGATCAGGGGTTTCAAATTCAATTTACCTGGGGACCACTGGATGCAGAAACTATGTGAAAACTACGGGGGTGTAGCCCGGAAGAGTAGAGCTGAATGGGATTCTGGGTATTTGTTCTTTTGTGTTTATGTTGTGTTACGGTGAAGATGTTCTCCCGAAATGTGTTTGTTTGGCGAATATTTGTAACAGTGTTAAATTTGTTTGTACGGCCACCGTCAGTGTGACTTGTATGGCTGTTGGCTGTTGATCAAGTATGTCTTGCAGTCACTAACGTGTGTCATATTACAGAGAAAAATGTTAAATTGTTAGTATGAGCATAAACCTTTATATAACAGGCTACATATATTTTTTACTTGAATAGAAAAATACACATAAATAATTTAAAAAAAAATTAAATTAAATATCAAAAGGACATATAAAAAAGATTGTTAGTATACATATAGATTTTTATATAACAAGCTACATATTAAATGAAAGTTTATTACTGTAATTCTACATAAATTTGAAAGTAATTAGAGAAAACAGAAAATGATATGTATAATTAATTTGGTATTTTTCTGTAAAAAAAATAGATATATACATAGTTTGTCATTACTGTCATATTACTTAAAATAACAGGGGGTTTGTTTATTTACAGATAATGTCTTGAATTCTACAGTTTTATAACCTATTTAAAAAAAATTGAAAAATTACAGTAGAAATTTAGAGTAAATTAACCATAATTTTTTTTTTTTTTTTTTTTTACAGTGTGTGCTCTTTCAGTCAGCACACGAGAAGGGGATAAGACAGAGAGAGACAACAACAAATAAATCAGCAAATATGATAAATAGAAATATGATACCAAAAATTATAGCAAAGGTCCAATTTTAGACTGTAGGCTGTAATAACACAGACATGATAATGAACATTATTGCACTACAAATAGAGCAACAGAAATACCGATAGAAAAAACAATATTGACAATGAATAATTTCAATAATTACTTCTATTATCAACACTAAAAATACATAAATGTAAGGGATATTTGAATGAGAAAAGAAAGCAGATAAAAAGCTGCAAGAGAAAGATGAGTGGACTATGTCAACCTTTTACATTGTTATGGTAAAAATAGGTTGAGTTTACAGTTGGATACAAGATGTTTTGCGGTGTCTTCAATTAGAGAAGCTTCGGTTCTCGCAGTAAGGATCTGTGACATCATTCTATAAAACTTGGTGCCCCCTCCTAAACCTTATTAGGTACAAGCTTGTCATCACCCCAAGCAATGTGAGTAACACAATTTAGACAGAGCTGACCATTGAAGAACCCCCCCCCCCTCCACAACCCCTATTCCTTGTGTTTATCTACTTTTACTTTATATTTTATTATCTATGTTATATATTATTTATTTATTCAACCATATCTATTCATTTATTTATTTTTAATATATTTTGATAAATTTAATCTAAGTTTGCATATATTCATGGGTGTTTACATCTTTTATGGGCACTGGGGGACAATTACCTTGGGAACTGAGTGGGTGGGCACTGTAAGGGTATTGAAATGAGTATGTTACATATCTTAAAAAGTGCAGATATCTCTACTTGTTGTTGCCATGATTCACTATGCTGTACTGTCTGCTAAATTCAATAAAAATATTTGGAAAACAAATAAATAATAAATAATAAATAGGTTAATGTCAGAATAATTGTATCTAAATTATCACAAAACTTTGAGCTGCCATGAATTCCAGGCAAGAAGACAAAAGATGTCTTTGAACCTACCAAGAAGAAGGCTTGTAAAACTCCACTGTGTAGGATGGGAAGCAACATGAAGGTGGTTTGTTTCTTTGATGTATTGTAATCCACAGAAAGATTTTGTCTTGACCCGAGGACTACAAAGACTCCCTTCCAGATGACCTCTTTGAACTGTTTTGCGACTTGTTTTTAAAAGTGTTTTGTAATCAAAGGTGATGGCTGTTTACAACCCCCCTCCCTTAGAAACAGCTGTTGCCATGTAATCAGGGAAAGTCGAAATAAAAGAGGAGGCGTACAATCTTTTGTCAGAGCATGATGAGACACTGTAAAAGGGTGCAGGTCTAGACGTCTCTCCCCAATCTAATTCTATCTCTGTTTAATTCCTCGCTTCTTGTCTTGTTTAATAGATGTCATCAGTGATTGAACCTGACAGTTAGGCTTTTGCAGTGTGCCATGTTTCAAACCGGCAAACGGCAACATTAATGTATGTTTGATGAAGCATGTATGTTTGATATGTGCATGTGTACAATTATTTTCTGTTACCCCCCACCTCCCACATAACTTTAATAACACTATTTTTTTTTGTGAGTAACATAACAAATGTACCGTGCATCATCTTGCCTGATTTTTTTTTTGTTATTCTTGTGTATACTATTATTTATTTATTTTTTACAAACTTGAGCCATTTGATACTAAAAAAAATAAATCAAATATATAATAACTATTTGAAATTGATCAGCAACATTAACTCAGGAGCAGAATATATAAAACTCTTAACCTACAAAAAAAAAAAGAATAAAAAAATCTTTGTTAATATTATTATTTAGAAAAAATAAGGATGTCTGGATTAATGGCTACAATAAGCACATTTTGTAGTGCACAGTTTTTGAAGCATAACCCTGCACGATACTGATAAAGCATGTTCTCCGGGGTCCCTGCAGGGGGGCCCTAATCCACTGTTCCAGAAGGACTGGGTCATGGCTTGAAAGCTAACATTGAGAAATGGTAAACGTAGTAAAACATGCTGAACAAAGCAGTACTTAAACTAACCAAGTGTCATACATGTTTGCATGTTTGTATCTGCAGTAACCATCAAAGTCTCCCCTTTACTTTGATGCATGTCGACCTTGAACACGTCGAGGAAAATGTTCTTTATTTTGGGAATCTTGGTCCAGCAAAGTGGCGCAGGGTTGAAGAGGTTAATACACGCACTCTTACAGAAATGAAAAACATAATTAGCTTCCCATCATACCAAGGTCAGACCATACAGGAGGACAAAAAGGAAACCAAGGGATACCATTCCTTCCACGCGACTGATTTGTGTTTATCCAGCAGATATGAAACCGAGAGAGGAGAAACAAGCCAGCCGGGTCAGAGAACTGAATCTGGCTGTGAGTCAACAGTCTTGTTTGATTTCAGAAAATCTCCAGCGGAATGCAAAATTAATCTTAACCTCTGCAAGGATGATCATTGACCCTAACTAAGGCCTGGCGATATGGCAAACAAAAATAAATACAAAGCATTTGTTCCATATAATTTGGTTGTATATTGTTTTCCTCTAAAAACCTAAAGGAACTAGATATGTGTTAAAAATGTTGTCAACATACATAATAATTAGCAAATGATAAAAAAAAAAAGGTAACTGTAACATAAAAAAAAAACATAAATGCTTTTAGTTTCTTTTCCAAATAAAAGAAAGCACACACAAGAATGCATCATTTATTATGTTATACTGGTGTTCAAACAATTATAAAAGCTGTCACATTATCCTTAACTTACCAACTGTATAGGTTTCTCTCCTCCGGGTTATTTGGACCACCAAGCACTGACATGACAGTCTCATCCAGGTTTACAATACTGTTTACTTTTCAATAAATGTTCTTGCTTTTCAGCAATTATTTTGTGTTTGTCCGTCTCGCTCTCGCTCGTGCTCCAACTCCAACTCCCCTCTCCTCCCCGGCTGCTGCCTTTTAACAGAGCGACAGGTGATTAGACAAGCAGGCTCAAGTGGACCATTTACGCACCTGTCGCTGATCTGGAAGCTAGTCCTGTCACACCCCGCTTCGCTGCAGGTCCGCAGGCCACGCTCCCCTCCACACCAACCAATGTGTTTATAGGGGAACTGCACTTTTTGGGGGGAATTTCCGTGCATTTCTTTCCCGATTCTTATGAGAGACAAGAACACAAAAGGATTTTTGTTGCAGTCTAACATATAAAAATCGGCTTGTTCTAGGTGGCTAGGAATGCAGCTAATAAAAGGAATTAATTACCTTTAAATTACTTTTTAAAAAAGCATTGTCATGACGCGGAGTCGAACCTGCGTTTCCTCGGTGGCTGAAGCTGCGTGCGCCTCTACTGACAGTACACTCAGACACGCCCTCCTCACTCGTGCTGAGTGCAGCACGCCCAAGCAGCAACGAGCCTGTAGACTATCAATAATCAACACACCTGGATTTGATGAGAGGGAGCAGCATAAAGACCAGCAGACCTGAGGAACCCTTTCCAGAACGTCGCTAACCTTCCAGTAAGCATCACGTCTGGCATTCCCTGTTTTCCCAGTGATTTTCTCACCCTTTTTTTGCTCTATCTCTCCGTGTTTTCCCCTGGTTCCTGTCCTTTTGTATTTCCTCAGTTACTCCCCTGTCCTCCGTGATTGTGCCTTGTCACTCAACTCCCATCCGGATTCCTGACTGCTCTCCTCGATCCACGACCTCCGTGCTCGGACCCAGACCACGTTGCCCTGCTCTTGTCCATGACCTCTTGCCTGTCCACGACCTGCCTGTTCGCCTTGCCTTCTTGGATAACGACGAAAGGTATAACCAATATTTGCAGACAACAATCCTTGGTAACATTTGCATATTTAATATTACACATAGTCAACACTAATTCACTTTGAGTAGCATACACACGCCAAGTATTCATCAAAGGTTTTTAATAAAGCTTGTAAACCGCAGTCCTGCCCTGGTTGTCGCCTCCTTCCCTTCTCTTTTACATAACAAGCATTCCAACAATACTTCACTTACTTTCTGTAACCAGTACAATAACCAAGCTGTAGCGACATTGTTATTGAAAGAGCTAACACCAGCAGAGTAACACGTCAGTGTGATTTGGTTTTAGCCGTAAAAGCTAACTACGGCAAGAGATAAGCTAGCTTCTACGTCAACACCCAAAACGCGTTTGATTTTGTAATGCTCAACACAATGTGATAGGATACCAATCTGTACTGACTGAAAAACATGAACAATCACATTACAGTATCTGTAAAGTATTAACCCACATTTAATGTTTTGTTTGTACACAGCTAGCTCAATACCGTATGTACTGTAGTTTTAATAGCACACATGACGTGCCGCCTGTATCATGATCGATATTAATGTGACTCACTCGATAGACAGTTGTGCATTTGGTCCAGCTGGCCGGGAACACTTTTTTCCTTTTTTCAGTTTGGGTAAGCACTCCATTTATGTCTAAGTAGCATGGCTCCAATGTCCACATTTACAGCGTCAAAGTCATGGCAACCTCACTCTCTTGGCTTCCGTCTGGTCTAACTTTTCACCCTTTCTTCGTGCCGGCTTCTGGAAGCAGTAATTCATCCTCCGTTGTGAATCCTCATTTGTCCCAAAATAGTTGTCTTTGTTGTTTGTTGCCAAGTCTGCCATGATTAGAAAGAAGAAGTTTCCTGGAAGTAGGAACAGACATTTGTTTCCGGAAGTCGGAAGTGTGTTGTAATGGAAACAGAAATAAATGTGTTGAGGAAATAAGTTCTGGTATTGCTTAAAATGACCAAAATAAGGTAAATATTGTTTACAATTTTATTGTTATGAACATGTCTGTTATTGCAGTGTGTATAGAAAACGTTGATGCAGGGTTTTAAAGTTTTTTAGAAGGCTTTAAAGACTACAATAGTGTCTCTGATTAGCCGCATTTCTCAAGCGCCTTAAAAAAATCTTATTTAAGTTCCTAAAAAAAAAAATTGACATATGTGTTCTTGTGTCTTATAATTATTGTGAACGATAGGAACAAATCCAAAAAAAAGTGCAGTTCCCCTTTAGGACGCAGCATCGGTATCGACATCCATGACTGGCTAGTATGAGCATTGGTAGCGTGCTCTTTTTTTTTACACAAATTTTGCAGATCCTGTGACACATCCTGTAGAAGTCTCTTGGGAACTGTTGGCTCTTTATTATGGAGTTAGTTCTGTATTTATTCTTTTTGAAGCATGTGTTTGAGGCGGTCGGTTCGAGGTCTTAGGAAATGGCGTGGCACAGTTGGGAGATCGAACCAGGAACCTTCTGCCAACCTAGTGAGGTCCGTTGTGTTTTTGAGCAAGACACTTCACCCTTGCTCCTGATAGGTTGTGGTTAGGGCCTTCCATGGCAGTTCCCACCATCAGTGTGTGAATGTGTGTGAATGGGTGAATGTGGATAAAGTGTCAAAGCGCTTTGAGTACCTGGAAGGTAGAAAAGCGCTATACAAGTATTACCCATTTACCATTTATTATTAAAAATGTTAACCTACTCAGTGGCCCAGTGGTTTTAGTGTCCGCCCTGAGATCGGTAGGTTGTGTGTTCAAACCCCGGCCGAGTCATACCAAAGACTGTAAAAATGGGACCCACCCTCCCTGCTTGACACTCATCATCAAGAGTTGGAATTGGGGGTTACATCACCAAAAAATATTCCCAGGCGTGGCCACCACTTCTGCTCACTGCTCCCCTCACCTCCCAGGGGGTGATCAGAGGTGATGGGTCAAATGCAGAAAAATAATTTCGCCACACCTCGTGTGTGTGTGTGACAATCATTGGTACTTTACTTTAGTGACTGTCCAGGAGACAGGCAGAGAGTTGGTCCCAGAAGGGTGCAAGGCTGCCGGTTAAAGTGCTGACCAGGGACCACTGTTCATTTTGACAGAAGTTTTTAATTTAGTTTTAGTCATAGTTTTACGTCGGGGTCACATGTTTGTGTGCGGATTGTTTCCCCAAGATGCAGACGGAACTCCGGAAGCAATGTGCAGGTAAGACAATGATTTATTTTCCAAAAATCAGTCCATAATACAAAAAAATGCAGAATAAATACAAACAAACGCAAGAAAAGCATGCAGAAAGAATCAAAGGAGGACTAACGTAAGTTGTTGCAGGAGCAAACAAAACAGTCAGATCAAGTGTGGCGAATGTAAGGAATAAATAGCTCTCTGATTACTGTCCGGGAGCGGGTGAGCGGCCCGAACACTAATAGAGGCAGGTGAAAATAATCAGCACCCATGGCAACCAAGAAACACAAACCCAGGGGTGCTGAAACAGAACTAAGACTAAAACAAAACATGATCCGGGCAACGGATCATCACACAAAGTCTTTTGACAAAAATCTATTTTAGTTTTTGTCTAATTTTAGTCATCTAAATTGATCTAGTTTTAGTTGCATACAGTTCTCTGAATTAATTGGCTAAATTAAGAATCCCACACATTGCTGAATTATAAGATTATACTTATTTTTTAGAAAATGTGTATTGCGTTCCGGAACAGATTCATCTGATTTACATTATTTCTGATTAAAAATATTTTGTTTGGTTTTGGAATAGATAACCAAGGGTACCCCTTCACTTTGACACCGAGAATATCCATTTGGTGATGCAATGTTAAGCCCTGAGGTTAAGCTGCATAAACGACAACTACATTCAGCAGAAAACAGCACAGACACAGGTGCTGTGCTGTGTTTGGTTGAAGGAAGAATTTGGAACTCTCCAATGAACATAGTTGGAGACGAACCACTGATAAATCATTCAAACGCGATCTGGAGCAATGTGCAATATTTTTTTTTAAGATGACCGATATAAATATCAATGGTCTCTGCAGTACTGAGGGTCTCCAGCAGGCTGTTCCAGGGTAAGGCAGCATTTGGGTTCTTTGTTCTGGTATTAGTTAAAGATAAAAGTTTGGTCCAAGAGGACCTCGGAACCTGTCAGGGTTGATTAGGTCAGATAAATAAGACATTTTAAAACATAATAATAGAACTTTAAAATCGACCCTGAAGCTATAGGGGAGCCAATGCAGGCACTTTTAAAACTGGTGTAATGTGCTCCCGCCCTCTGGTCCTCGTCAGCACGCATGCAGCTGGGTTTTGTAATAATTGTAATCATCTATTCTTCTCTTTGGGAAGACCAGATAGCATCACAATAATCGAAGTGACAGCAAATTAAAGCTTGCATTAGCAATTCTGTGCAAGCCTGAGAGAGAAACAGGCAAATTGGCTATGTTCCTAAGATGATTAAAAAAATGTTTGGTAATAGTTTCGATGTGTTGGTTTGAAGGCCTACTGAAACCCACTACTACCCACCACGCAGTCTGATAGTTTATATATCAATGATGAAATATTAACATTGCAACACATGCCAATACGGCCTTTTTAGTTTACTAAATTGCAATTTTAAATTTCCCGGGATTTTCGTCTTGAAAACGTCATGTGTCATGTAATGATGACGTGTACGCAAGATGTCACGGGTTTTTAGGAAGTATGAACGCTACGCGCACACACAGCTTAAAGTCGTCTGCTTTAATGGCATAATTACACAGTATTTTAGAGATGTGTGTTGCTGAATCTTTTGCAATTTGTTCAGTTAATATTGGAGAAGTCAAAGTAGAAAGATGGAGTTGGGAAGCTTTAGCCTTTAGCCACACAAACACACGGTGATTCCTTATTTAAAATTCCTGGAGGTGAAACTTCGGAATCACGACGGAATGTCAACCAGCAGGTTTTGGTGAGAAAATTGTGGTTAAAAAGTCGCGTCTTACTGGAGAAAAGCTGAGCTTGTGCCGTCCATAGCTGCCGTCGACTCCCCTGAGACACTGCGCGTCAAGACACCCGCGGACGTACACCTCCGAATATCAGGTACTATTTAACTCACTAAAACACTAGCAACACAATAGAAAGATAAGGGATTTCCCAGAATTATCCTAGTAAATGTGTCTAAAATCATTCAAATCTGTCCCAATGCGTTCTTTTCTCGGTCCTAATAGCACTTTTTGTTGGCGGCTCCCATTAAAAACAATGTGAGGATGTGAGGATGTGAGGAGCCATCAACATGTGACGTCATCGTCTGCGACTTCCGGTAGAGGCAGGGCTTTTCTCTTAGCACCGAAAGTTGCAAATTTTATTGTGGATGTTCTCTACTAAATCCTTTCAGCAAAAATATGGCAATATCGAGAAATGATCAAGTATGACACATAGAATGGACCTGCTATCCTCGTTTAAATAAGAAAATCTCATTTCAGTAGGCCTTTAATATCTTGTAATTTTGGTAATAGTTTAACTTTCTGGCCTTCAGGGCCTATCACTAAAATGCCGGACCGGTACTTTTCAGAGGCGGTATAGTGCCGAATAGGATTCATTAGTTTCGTGGTACTATACTGATACCGGTATACCGTACAACCCTAGTTGCTACACGGTAGCCACTAATCTTCCTGGGGTCAAGACAATAACAACATCTAAATAAAATCTCAACAATACTGTACATACATAGAAAAAACACTCAATAACAAAGGATATACCGATAAAATGATATACATAAACAGTGCTACAATTGAAGTGAAATTATATTTATATAGCGCTTTTTCCTCAAGTGACTCAAAGCGCTTTACATAGTGAAACCCAATATCTAAGTTACATTTAAACCAGTGTGGGTGGCACTGGGAGCAGGTGGGTAAAGTGTCTTGCCCAAGGACACAACGGCATTGACTAGGATGGCGGAAGCGGGGATCGAACCTGCAACCCTCAAGTTGCTGGCACAGCCGCTCTACCAACCGAGCTATACCCCCCCATTCATCGTATATAAAACAAATAATACAAGGAAATAAAAAACTGTCTTTAATGTAGTAGCTTTTTAATTAGTTTTTAAAAGCCCTTACATTATTTGTCTCCTTTAATACAAACCCCGTTTCCATATGAGTTGGGAAATTGTGTTATATGTAAATATAAACGGAATACAATGATTTGCAATTTCCCAACAATTTCCCAACTCATATGGAAACGGGGTTTTTACGCAAAGCAGCCTATTCCACTGCATGTAATAACTCCTGGTACTACAATGTTTACATTAGTTTGTTGTCTAGTGGACTGTCACTGTGTTACAAAAATTCGATATTTTAGAGCAGGGGTGCCCACACTTTTTCTGCAGGCGAGCTACTTTTCAATTGACCAACTAGAGGGGATCTACCTCATTTATATATATCATTTATATGTATTTATTTATGAAAGAGACATTTTTGTAAACAAGTTAAATGTGTTTAATGATAATACAAGCATGTGTAACACATATAGATGTCTTTCTTTCACAAAGACAAGAATATAAGTGGGTGTATTACCTGATTCTGATGACTTGCATTGATTGGAATCAGACAGTAATGATGATAACGCACACATTTTCAAATGGAGGAGAAAAAAAGTTGTCCTTTCTGTACAATACCACATGAAAGTGGTTGGTCTTTGGCATCTAATTCATCCAGTTTCCATACACTTTACAATAAAAACATTGGCGGCAAATTCCGTAGCTTGCTTGATTGACATTCACGGCACCCGAGGGTCTTGTGAGATGACGCTGGCTGCTGCCAGTTCATTATTATGAAAAAATGACAGAGAGGAAGGCGAGAAACACTTTTTATTTCAACAGACTTTCGCGCCGTCCCTTCCGTCAATACTCTAAAGGCCGACTGCACATTTCCTATCTTCACAATAAAAGCCCTGCTTCATGCTGCCTGCGCTAACAAAATAAGAGTCTCGGAAAGCTGGCGTGCACAAGTGATGTGCACGACAGCTTTCTGGGGGATCACTTGTGCGCGCCAGTTTTCCGAGACTCAGTATTTAGTTAGCGCAGGCAGCATGAAGTAGGGCTTTTATTGTGAAGATAGGAAATGTGCAGTCGGCCTTTAGAGCTTTGACGGAAGGTACGGCGCGAGAGTCTGTTGAAATAAAAAGCGTTTCTCGCCTTCCTCTCGGTCATATTTTCATAATAATTATCTTGCAGCAGCCAGCGTCATCTCACAAGACCCTCCGGTACCGTGAATGTCATTTAAGTGACGTCTTGGTGAAGATTGATGATCACTAATTTTTAGGTCTATTTTTTTTAAAAGCCTGGCTGGAGATCGACTGACACACCCCCCGCGGTCGACTGGTAGCTCGCGATCGACGTAATGGGCACCCCTGTTTTAGAGTGTAAGATTGTTGGCCTTGTTGTAGTATGAATAGTAAAAAAAAAATACACAGGTTTTTTTAGTAAGCGCTTATCAACATATAATCATGATAGAATTTGTCAATACGAGTCCAAAGTTGGCACTTCATTGCCAATAGTGCAGCCTTATTTTGCATAAATAGGAGCTTTTCAATATATTTCTTTGAAGCGCATGACCAAATCTTGTCGGAACAACAATCGACACATTGACTTTAAAACTTGTTTGTTTGATTGAAAAATTTGTCATTAAATAAGGCGCATTTTCTAATAACAGAAACCGTCCATTTTAGACACAATCTTGTTATTAAGACCAATTCAAATGATAATTTATGGTAAACCCCAACAGCTCAATTTAATGCATCTGCTCCAAAGAAATACCTTTTAAAATAGGTGACAAAGGCTACACATTTTTCAATATGTTTTTATTGTATTATTTGTATTTATGTATCTTTTATGTATGTATTTATGGATCTTGTTTTACTTTTATTTAGAATACGCCCAATACCGTCAACAAAACTGGATACATAGTCAAGTTGACTTTGCAGTACATTGTAGTAAACTCTATTTGTATTTTGCGCCAACTGATGCAAGTTGTCCGATGTACTGTAATAGCTCAATGCTTTGCGATATTGCAGAGGTGTCAGACGTTTTCACTGAGGGCCACATCGCAGTTATGTTTATTCCCAGAGGGCCAGGTTCTAACAGTGAATACTATTATTACACAATTTTTTTAATGCATTTAATTAGTATATTTTTTCCAAATTAAAATCTAAAAAAAATGTGGTGAGTTGCAATAATTTCACCTTAAAATGTAGTGTATATCAGTGGTCCCCAACCTTTTTGTATCCGCGGACCGGTCAACGCTTAATAATTAGTTTTTTTGTTTTTTTTCTTTGTCATGAAAAAGGGACGTTTTTGTCATGAAAAAGGGAGGTTTTTGTGGTTGGTGCACTAATTGTAAGTGTATATTGTGTTTTTTTATGTTGATTTAATTAAAAACATTTCATTTATTTTTTTTAAATAAAAATGAATAAAAAATTATTCTGCGGCCCGGTATCAATCGGGCCATGGCCCGGTACCGGGCCGCAGCCCAGTGGTTGGGGACCACTGGTGTATATTACTGTAAATGGAAAAAACAATACTGCTGTTTTTGTGGTTGGAAAAAAAAGGCAGTTCAGTTGCCAGCATTTTACCGTAAAATTTACATTCGTTTTTTTACTGTAAATAAAAAAACTGCAATTTTACAGTAATTGTTTGGCACCTGAGCTGCCTGTTTGTTTGTTTTTACCGCAAATCAACATGTGTAGATTTGTGGATTTATTACTGTAAAGGCCAAAAACACATCACAGTTTATTACAGTAAAAAAAAGTACAGCTTTTTTCATTGAGAGAAAAATGCTGTAATAACCACAGTAAGTTTCACAGTTTTACCATGACATCTATTGCTACTTTTACATTGCAAAATTTGATGGATAACTTGCTTTAAAATCATTATTATTAGTATTTATTTATTTTTTTTAAATGTTTTAAATGTTTGATAATATATTTTTTGCATAATTATACAATATTTAAGTAAACATAATTTGCGATTACATGGAGTACATGTTTTTTTTTCTTCCAAAATAGAAAGAAATAATACATTTAGTAAGAAAAGTTACAGTACTTTATTGATACATATTATTTCCAGACTTTCCGGGGCCAAATAAAATGAAGTGGCGGCCCACTTCTGGCCCCCGGGCCTTGAGTTTGACACCAGTGGTTTAATGTCAGCAATTGTCCTACAAGAAGATTCACTCCATAATTGGTGGTGGTAATCATGGTAAACTACTATGGTATCTAAAGTTAAAGAAAAAAGTTAAGGAAAAATTATTCTTAGCATTTAACTCATCACCCTTGATAACCCACTGGGAGGTGAGGGGAGCAGTGAGAAGCAGTTCATTTTTGGTGATTTAACCCCAAATTCCAACCCTTAATGCTGAGTGCCATGCAGGGAGGCAATGGGTCCTTTTTTTATAGTTTTGTTACAGCTGCTCCTGGGGTAGACTGAATTTATGGGTGCCACCCCTGCAGAGCTCGGTTCCACCCCTGACAAAAGAAGTCTGGACAGGCCATTGGCAGGAGCTAAAAGTCCATCAAAAAGTTGGTCAAGTTGAGATTGTCGTGGTGAAGATGGAATAGCACCGTGTTGTGTTCAGTGGTGTTCCTTTTTGACCCGGAAACAGAAGTTGTGCTTTGGTCAATGAATCATTATCGATCGCCACATGATACTAATCCAAAAAAGGACAAATACTGCACCGTATATATACTATGGATAAATGAAACTCAAATTAACACTTAATTAAGGCCAATAATGTTACGTACGACGGGAGAAGGTGACGACACAACGGCAGGGATCAGTTCAATAGGTTTAGTGAACTGGATGTTGATGAAGTGGTGGAGTGTGTATGCTACTAAAAGTGAATGGTGGAAGACGATGTGTAGAATTAACAATGTAAATGCTACCAGAGTTTGTTCTCTGTGCATGTTGGATGAATTCTTCGTCAGACCAAAGTGGCAAGTTAAGAAGGCATTCCGTGGGCAAGCAAGCAAGTGGTCGGGGGCTGGAGAGAAGAAACATGGTCCGTGTCCAAGCAGGGGTCGAGGATCGAGGGAGGGAAGTCGAGGCACACAGCTTGATCACGGGAACTAGGGGAAACACTGCGGGGAACACAGAGGACATAAGACACAGGGAAGGCACAGAGAGATAGCAAGTACGCAGGAGAGAAGCCAGAGACGGGATGCTTACTATGAGGAGTGAACTACATTCCGGCACTGGATCTTCTGGTCCGCTGGTCTTTATGCTGTCTTCCTTCACCAATCTCAGGTGCGCTGATTGGTGATTGCCTGCAGCATCCTGAGAGACAAAAACACATAGTGGAGGTGACGGCAGAGCTTGCAGCAGATGACAAGCGAGGCTGCGCATGCGCCGTGACAATTAACATTTAAATATGCTCTTCTTCTAAAAAAAACAAAAAAAACTGTGTTGTAGTGAAGCCGCAACATTTGAAGCATGCTGTAGACTGTTGTGACGTAGCAAATTCAAAAAGCCCCTATGCTGCGTTTTACACACCCCTGCTTTAAAAAAAAAATACGATCCTGTTTGGAGTTAAACTATTTGAGACAAAATCCCAAACAAAGGACATGTGAGTGTCTGTGTGCAGATCATTGACACACTGGGTGGGGACAAACGCTTTGAGTGATTCTTTTGAATAGTAATAATAGTATTGAATGTTGGATACATTCGTCCTGCATTGTTGAGATGATCTTTTTATGCCCAGAGTGGTCTGAGAATAGTAGGTTGGGAAAGTACCCAGTCGTAAACTTTAAGGGTGTACTCACACTAGTTCATTCGTACAGACTTGGACTCCATTCCTCACCGCCCACACTGGTGCTTCAGCTCATTCACTTAGGTTTGACTGTCACATCCTTTGGAATCTTTCTATTTTATTTATGATTGAATTGTGCTGTTAATCATTATAAACTAGTGAGGAGCAATCGTTTTGTAGTCGTTGCAAAACCCCCGCTACACTGACGTTTACATTGAAATGTTCTGGACCATAGACCACTTCTTCCAAATGTGAGCAAAGTCTGGGCTTTTCTGCTTGGGCTGCCGCCCCCGTAATCCCACTTGGAAGAAAAGGGGTGGATGGATGAATGGCATCCACAAATCATGTGATGTTCACATGCATGACAGGCAGTGTTGACTTCACACTTTAAAAAAAATATATTTCATGGTGAAAGGTCTGGCAGCTCGGTCGCCAGAATTTTACAGCAAGATTTAGGGTTATTTTGACACAGAATTACTAATTACTGGAACAACTGTACATCATTCCTTAGCTGCCAATATTTTATCAGTAAAATCTACTGTGGTTTTAAATCAGGAAACTGTAAATGGAAAAATGGTACCAGTACTACTTTTGTGGTAAACTTCAGGAGACTCAACTGCCAGTTTTTACCATGACATTACAGTGGGGCAAAAAAGTATTTAGTCAGCCACCCATTGTGCAAGTTCTCCCACTTAAAATGATGACAGAGGTCTGTAATTTTCATCATAGGTACACTTCAACTGTGAAAGACAGAATGAAAAAAAAAATCCAGGACTTCACATTGTAGGAATTTTAAAGAATTTATTTGTAAATTATGGTGGAAAATAAGTATTTGGTCAACCATTCAAAGCTCTCACTATTTTCTTTCTATTTTAGTTTCATCCAAGCACATGACATTCTCCCAATCCTCTGCTGTATCATCCATGTATCCATTTTGGTATAAACTCAACTTGTCGTGTTTGGAGGAAGAAGAATACTCAGTTGCGTCCCAAGAACACCAAACCTACTGTGAGGCATGAGGGTGGAAACATCATGCTTTGGGGCTGTTTTTCTGCTAAGGGGACAGGACGATTGGTCCGTGTTAAGGAAAGAATGAATGGGGCCATGTATCGTGAGATTTTGAGCCAAAACCTCCTTTCACATTCTGTCTCTCACAGTTGAAGTGTACCTATGATGAAAATTACAGACCTCTGTCATCATTTTAAGTGGGAGAACTTGCACAATCGGTGGCTGACAGAATACTTTTTTGCCCCACTGTATATAAATATTTTTTTTTACCCAGGATTACTGTAAATAGATACATTGTACTGCTGTTATTTTTAAAGTAAAATTCTGGCGGGTTTTTTTAATGTTAAAAAATGCTGTTTTTTTACGCATAATTATTGCATATGGAAAAATGTTACCACTTATTTTTACAGTAAAGAACAAGAGAGTCGACTGCCAGTTTTTTACTGTAAAATTTACAATGTCTTTTACTCAGAATTACTGTAAATGGAAAAACAGTACCACTGTTATTTTTATTGCAAAATTCTAGTGACTGAAAAGCCAGTTTTTTGACTGTAAAATTTAAACCCTTATTTTTTTTGCCCAGAACTACTATAAACCATCCATCCATTCATCTCCTTCTGCTTATCCGAGGTCAGGTCGCGGGGGCAGCAGCCTAAGAAGGGAGCCCAGACTTCCCTTTCCCCAGCCACTTCGTCCAGCTCTTCCTGGGGAATCCCGAGGCGTTCCCAGGCCAGCCGGCAGACATAGTCTTCCCAACGTGTCTTGGGTTTCTTCCTCGTGGCCTCCTACCGGTCGCCTAGGGAGGCGTTCGGGTGGCATCCTGACCAGATGCCCGAACCACCTCATCTGGCTCCTCTCTGGAAGAGTTTCTCACCCTATCTTCCCCCACTCGTGAACAAGACTCTTAGGTACTTGAACTCCTCCACTTGGGGCAGGGTCTCCTCCCCAACCCGGAGATGGCACTCCACCATTTTCCGGGCGAGAACCATGGACTCGGACTTGGAGGTGCTGATTCTCATCCCGGTCGCTTCACACTCGGCTACGAACCGATCCAGTGAGAGCTGAAGATCCCGGGCAGATGAAGCCATCAGGACCACATCATCTGCAAAAAGCAGAGACCTAATCCTGCGGCCACCAAACCGGAACCCCTCAACGCCTTGACTGCGACAAGAAATTCTGTCCATAAAAGTTATGAACAGAATCGGTGAGAAAGGGCCGCTGTCTGTGGCGGTCCGCTCCCAATACGATCAGTGTCAGAGCTTGGTCCACATTGACGGCAGTAAGTCGGACATGTTTCCACTGAGGCTGCCCTTTGTCTATACAATAAACAACAATTTTAATTTTTACGGTAACATTCTGGCAACTGAGCTTCCATTTTTTTCACCGTTTTATATGGAATGATTTTTAACCAGAAATACTATAATTAAATAAACAAGTACTACTACTTAAAGCAGTGGTTCTCAAATAGGGGTACGCGTACCTTTGGGGGTACTTGAAGGTATGCCAAGGGGTACATGAGATTTTTTTTTTTAATATTCTAAAAACAGCAACAATTCAAAAATCCTTTACAAATATATTTATTGAATAATACTTCAACAAAATATGAATGTAAGTTTATAAACTGTGAAAATAAATACAACAATGCAATATTCAGTGTTGACAGCTAGATTGTTTGTGGACATGTTCCATAAATATTGATGTTAAAGATTTCTTTTTTTGTGAAGAAATGTTTTGAATTAAGTTCATGAATCCAGATGGATCTCTATTAAAATCCCCAAAGAGGACACTTTAAGTTGATGATTACTTATGTGTAGAAATCTTTGTTTATAATTAAATCGCTTGTTTATTTTTCAACAAGTTTTTAGTTATTTGTATATCTTTTTTTCCAAATAGTTCAAGAGCGACCACTACAAATGAGCAATATTTTGCACAGTTATACAATTTAATAAATCAGAAACTGATGACATAGTGCTGTATTTTACTTCTTTATCTCTTTTTTTCAACCAAAATGCTTTGCTCAGATTAGGGGGTACTTGAACTAAAAAAATGTTTACAGGGGGTACATCACTGAAAAAAAGTTGAGAACCACTGACTTAAAGTACTACTTTAACATACATTGTTTTTAACAGAGAAATTCTTAAAATTTACAGTGGGTTTTACGCAGAATTATTGCAAATGGAAAAACGGTGCCACTGTACATTTCTAGAAACTGAGCTGCCATTTTTTTGTACTGTAAAATGTATGCTGTTTTTTTAACTAAAGAATTATCGCCAATGGAACTAGAGTTATTGGTTCATTAAAACTCTGGTAACCCAGCTACCATATTTTTTTTAATTTATAATCAACTGACTTTTTTTTTTTACAGTTGAAGAATGTTTTTAGTTATAACTTAGTTACTATTTACTTAATGATTGAACCAGTGACAGAACTTCTTCTACAAAAATGTGTTTAGTTAGCATGGAAAGTACATTTTACATTGCTTTTTTGAAAAACCTTTAAAAAATGCCAGTCCAGTATTTCCATTGTGAAAATGCCAGTGTACGTTTTAACTGGAGGTCCGTGAATGCACCTCGCATGAGTGTGCTTGGAGGAGAGTGAAGAAATGCCATGTGGGTGTAGGATGGATGTTAAATATACGCTGTTGGAACGGAGCACTGATGTTGTTGACGTGTTAAGTCTAAAAAGAAAGACGTCCGCGAGCGAAAGTGAAATGAGCTGCGTCAGCTCGGGTTAGCTGTCTGTGTGTGGAGCAACTGGCGTGTTGGTGTGTTGAGGACGGAGATCTCCAAAAATAACTTTTTCACTCCCAATACTGATATTGAAGCATTGGCTGATATTAATATTAATTAGGGCTGCAAAGTTAACTATGAATTTCAATAACAGCACTCATTTTTGTTACGGGCGATTAAAGTGAACACTTCCTTTTTGACCCTCCTGCCGTGCCGTAGCGGTAGAACTTGGCAGCAGTTCGCTTGTTAGTGATGAGCCAAAAGCTGCCAGGTTCTGTTGGTCTTGAACCCCTAAATGCTGAGATGGCTGGCAGGTAAACTTGGCTAAAGGGGAACATTATCACAAATTCAGAAGGGTTAAAACCAAAAAAATCAGTTCCAAGTGGCTTATTTTATTTTTCGAAGTTTTTTTCTAAATTTTACCCATCATGGAATATCCCGAAAAAAGGCTTTATAGTGCCTGATTTTCGCTATATGTAAATCCAATTGTCCATTTTCCTGTGACGTCACATAGTGACGCCAATACAAACAAACATGGCGGATAGAACAGCAAGATATAGCGACATTAGCTCGGATTCAGACTCGGATTTCAGCAGCTTAAGCGATTCAACAGATTACGCATGTATTGAAACGAAAGTTTGGAGTGTGGAGGCAGATAGCGAAAATGAAATTGAAGAAGAAACTGAAGCTATTGAGCGAATAGCTATTGAAGCTTTTCGGCGATCGCCTTCTAACCAACGATTGCATTTTTTTACCAATGGTACAACTTAAATATGTCGATTGGTAAGTGTTTGTTTGGCATTAAATGTGGGTGGAGGGAAAGGCCGGATGCAAATATAGCTACAAATGTACAGACAGATAGCCTAAATAGCATGTTAGCATTGATCAGCTGGCAGTCATGCCGTGACCAAATATGTCTGATTAGCACATAAGTCAATAACATCAACAAAACTCACCTTTGTGATTTTGTTGACTTTATCATTGGAAATGCATCTGCTTTGCGTGTCGCAGGATATCCACACATTCTTGCCATTTCTGCCATGTTAGCATCGTTTAGCATGCCGTGCTAATCGATGCACACTCCACGTAAGACACCTTTAATCCGTCCCTGATCGTGTTGTTACACCCTTTGACAAGACACCGACGAGGCATGATGTCTCCAAGGTACGGAAAACAGTTGAAAAAACGGAAAATAACAGAGCTGATTTGACTTTGTGTGTGAAATGTGTTTGAGAAAATGACAGGTTACTTCACGACGTGACGTCACGTGTGAAAGGTCATTGCTCCGACAGGCGAACAATTGAAAGGCGTTTAAATCGCCAAATTCACCCTTTTAGAGTTCGGAAATCGGTTAAAAAAACATATGGTCTTTTTTCTGCAACATCAAGGTATATATTGACGCTTACATAGGTCTGGTGATAATGTTGACCTTTAATGTCAAAAAGGAAAGAGTGCAACTGCGAAGTGCACATGCAGGAAACACTGAAACAGGAAACAATCATTCGGCCCTGACTGGAGGGCGAGGCAGGCATAAATAGCAGCCAGCTGATTGACAACAGGCGTGGCCGGTCTGTCAATCAGCGGCAGGTTAGGGGGAATAGCACTCAGGGAGACAGGCAGGGAAAGGAACCGACCGTAAGAGCGTTACACAGGAAATAAACACAAACCAAGGAAACACGACTTGACGTGAAGTGACAGATCGTCACACAAGCCAGCAGAAATGGACAAAGGTAAGTCTTCCTATTGTAAACATCAGGTTTAAAGCCAAAACAAGTTGTTCTCCCGACAAGAATGGACTATTTTTTCCCTTTCACACCTGCTGCGTGCGTCGTTCTAGAGGTGGGTGGTACCTCACTTCCGTGTGGAGATTACAGTTAAGGTGCAGTGACAACAGAACATTCAGATTGATACTGTGACTGATTTAGTAATTAAGGTGACATAAAAGCTCAACTGAAATGAATGACGATCGGCAGTAAGTCAAAAGGAGACTTGTTTTATTGCAAACTGTCGATCCGACATCAAAACATGTCTGTCACATTGAGTTTGTAACAAACCCCAAGATGCAGAGAAGGCGCCAGGCTTGTGCAGGTAAAAATGATTTAATTTGACACTAAAACAAGAACAAACAAAAGGGTACAAACAAAAGGCGCGCTCAAGGCGGAGAACAAACTTGGCTATGAACAAAAACTAGCACAAAGGCACAAGGCGGAGAACAAACTTGGCTATGAACAAAAACTAGCACAAAGGCTAACTGTGGACTAGAAACAAAAACACTTACTGTGACACGAAGGAACTATGACATGTGCAGAGTGAACAGAAGTAGACACAGCTACAACGATAAGTATTAATGACATTGACAGGTAGTGGTGACAATAATCCAGCACTGACTGGAGGGGAAGGCAGCTTTAAATAGTACCTGGCTGATTGACCCCAGGTGTGGCCAAGTGCCAATCAGCCACAGCTGGGGAGACACAGCACTCAAGGAGATAAACAGGAAACGGACAAAATAAGAGCGCTGACAGGAAACAAAGACAAACGCAGAGGAAAAACTAAAACATGGCCAAACTGTCAGGGACAAGCCTGACAATGTCAAGACATTTCCTCAAAACAATCACACACTCTTCAGTCTTCAAAATAAAAGCGCTACAGTATACATCCGGTCTAACAACGTTTAGGGTTTCTCCTTAAAGGGGAACATTATCACAATTTCAGAAGGGTTAAAACCAATAAAAATCAGTTCCCAGTGGCTTATTTTATTTTTCAAAGTTTTTTTTTAAATTTTACCCGTCCTGGAGTATCCCTGAAAAATGCTTTAAAGTGCCTGATTTTCGCTGTCTGCGAAGACACTGTCCATTTTCCTGTGATGTCACATAGCGATGCCAATACAAACAATATGGCAGTTACCACAGCAAAATATAGTGACATTAGCTCGGATTCAGACTCGGATTTCAGCTGTTTAAGCGATTCAACAGATTACGCATGTATTGAAACGGATGGTTGGAGTATGGAGGCAGATAGCGAAAAAAAAATTGAAGAAGAAACTGAAGCTATTGAGCGAATAGCTATTGACGCTATTCGGCCATGTCTGCCTTAACATCACCGGTAAAATGTGCAGACCAACGATAGGAAGTTTCGCATCTTGTGACACTGGATCAACTTAAATCCGTCGATTGATGTTTTTTTGGCGTTAAATGTGGGTGGAAGGAAACGCTGGATGCAAATACAACTACAAATGTACATGTAGCTAGCCTAAATAGCATGTTAGCATCGATTAGCTGGCAGTCATGCCGCGACCAAATATGTCTGATTAGCACATAAGTCAACAACATCAACAAAACTCACCTTTGTGATTTCGTTGACTTTATCGTTGGGAATGCATCTGCTTTGAGTGTCGCAGGATATCCAGACATTATTGCCATCTCTGTGCCATCTTTGTCGTTGCATCGCCGGTAAAAACCAAACGAGGGACATTCGCATTTCTTGACACTTGAGCAACGTAAATCCGTCGATTGGTATGTGTTTGTTTGGCATTAAATGTGGATGGAGGGAAAGGCTGGATGCAAATATAGCTACAAATGAGGAATAACAATGCAATATGTACATACAGCTAGTCTAAATAGCATGTTAGCATCGATTAGCATGCCGTGCTAATCGATGCACATTCTACGTAAATCAACTTGAATCCGTCCCTGATCGTGTTGTTACACCCTCCGACAACACACCGACGAGGCATGATGTCTCCAAGGTACGGAAAACAGTCGAAAAAACGGAAAATAACAGAGCTGATTTGACTTGCTGCGTGTAATGTGTTTGAGAAAATGGCGTAGACTACCTAGGTGACGTCACGTTCTGACGTCATCGCTCCGAGAGCGATAAATAGAAAGGCGTTTAATTAGCCAAAATTCACCCATTTAGAGTTTGTAAATCGGTTAAAAAAAATATATGGTCTTTTTTCTGCAATATCAAGGTATATATTGACGCTTACATAGGTCTGGTGATAATGTTCCCCTTTAATGTACGGGCTTCATATTAGCCGCCACACTTAACAAAACAAAGTAACATCATGTATTGTTACGCCCTGCATTATGCTAACACATTAACTTATAATGGCATTCTTTTTGTATAGTTTCAGCTTTGTAAATCCACAAAAACGTCACCATGCGTTACTATTGCGTCTGTTTAGCTGATTGGAGAGCTATCTTCCGAAGTTGGTGGGTCCATGACTTTGGTTTTCTTTGATCAGCTGTTTTGCTGCTGTGTGACAGGCACTGTTTGAGAACAATTAAGGTACCTAAATAAACATTTACAAAATATTTTGTACATTTATATACCTTCGACTTATAGTTTGGTGCAGTTAAAGTATTTACAAGTATTTTTTAATCAAATTTAGTGGGTGCAGCAGGCCCGGAAATTGCGATATTTAGGAATTTTTGGAGGCGGTGGGAGTCAGGGTGTCACAACTTGGCTTGGATTAAAGTTGTTTCTTCGATGCAGAGAATGATTTGCACGGGCGAGACGTGACTGTGAGTACATGGTTGTTTATTTAAACACTATAATAAAAAATAAACAAATTAAGGGCGCTCACAAGGAGGTAAAGACACTTGGCTATGAACAAACAAAAGACTAGCATAAATGCTGCAAACTACAAACATGAAACAAAAACACTTGAATAATAATGAACTATAAACAAAACTAGCACGATGGCATAAATACAAAAACGTACACGGCATGGAACTATGGACGAGGGCATGAAGGAGGTGCAGCATGGGTAGCGTGTGTGCGAGTGTGAAGATCCCAGAAAGCAGACAAGAAAAAGAGTGACTTAAGTAGCTATGATGATTAGTGAAAACAGGTGAGGCTGAGAACAGGGACGTGACATGACAGGTGAAAAGTAATGAGTTGGCATGGAGACGAAAACAAACCAGGAAGTGCCAAGACAGAACTTAAATGTCCAAAAAACTAAACATAACATGACCAGAACCAAAACATAAACTTACAGGCGTGACACAGGGAAGAAGGACAATGATGCATCCTGGGAGTGTTTCTCCCTCCACTGGTGATTTTATCAGAATGCCTTTGGAAAGAGCTACAGACCGATCCTGCAACGGAACATTTGCATTTTGGATGCACAGTGAGAGCTCAACTTTTAAAGTAGATGTTTGTTGAAAAGTGGCCGAAGTAAATTGGCGGCTGCTAATGATATTTGTATTTACTGTCAGTGCTAATCAGCGAACCTGATCTGAGGTGTTAAGGAGGCATTGAGGCGGATTTTCTTATTGGCATCCGAATCAGTGCCTCATAAACACATACAAAGGGCCTGATGTGATGGCATTGGTAATTGAAGCGTATATAAACCCGTGGGAGAGTTTTCGGCGCTCACAAGCACACATAAATGATCAGAAAGTGAACACACAAGCGCCCAGACTACACTCAGTGAAATAAAAATCTCATTATGCTCATGAACCTGTAGGTATGAGAGCAGTCTCTCATCTGAAGCCATGGTCTGGAATATTAAATGGCTTTCTGCTTCTCTGCAACTCCCCTGATCCCCTCGCTCTCTCTTTCCCTCTGAATATATATGCCTGCAACCTCCTCCCCAATCGCTTGCCTTCGGGATCAAACACACGCACTACCCCTGGGATCCGAGCTGGAAATGAATTGGAATTGCAGCGCTTGTCTTTTCAGGCATAAGTTATGTTCATGTCTTTGCTGTCTTGCTTTTTTTATTGCTGCTTATCTGTTTCTGTAGTTTCCATGAAAGTGGTGGACACAAAGAGGAACCTGACACTGATGTTTATGTGAAGTTAAACTGTGGGTTTGTTTCCGCAAGCTTGGTAATCCACTAAGGGGGTGTTCATACTTCTACTCCTGTACGGTGGTCCCAACAACCACTTATTTTCCTTTATTGTCCTGGTCTTTTTAATTTTTTCTTCTTTAAAGGGGAACATCATTACAATTTCAAAAGGGTTAAAAACAATAAAAATCAGTTCCCAGTGGCTTGTTGTATTTTTTTTAATTTTTTTTCAAAATTTTACCGGTCTCGGAATATCCCTAAATAAAGCTTTAAAGTGCCTTATTTTCACTATCTTCGAAACCACTATTCATTTTCCTGTGACGTCATACAGTGCTGCCAATGTAAACAAACAATGGGAATACCACAGCAAGATATAGCGACGTAAGCTCAGATTCAGACTCTGATTTCAGCAGTTTAAGCGATTTGACAGATTACGCATGTATTGAAACAGATGGTTGGAGTATGAAAGTAAAGTATTGAAGAAGAAACTGAAGCTATTGAGCGAATAGCTATTGACGCTATTGATAGCCATAGCATAGCCGAATAGCTGCGTTAGCATCGCCGGTAAAATGTGCAGACCAAACGATCAGGACTTTCGCATCTTGGGACACTGGAGCAACTTAAATCCGTCGATTGGTAAGTGTTTTTTTCGCAATAAATGTGGGTGGAAGGAAATGTAATATAGTTGCAAATGCATCTGCAGGTTATCCATACATCTCTGTGCCATGTCTGCTTTAGCACCGCCGATAAATAGCATGTTAACATCGATTAGCTGGCAGTCAACATCAACAAAACTCACCTTTGTGATTTCGTTGACTATCGTTGCAAATGCATCTGCAGGTTATCCATACATCTCTGTGCCATGTCTGCTTTAGCACCGCCGGTAAATAGCATGTTAGCGTCGATTAGCGTAGCATGTTAGCATCGATTAGCTGGCAGTCACACCACGACCAAATATGTCTGATTAGCACATAAGTCAACATCAACAAAACTCACCTTTGTGATTTTGTTGACTTTATCGTTGCAAATGCATCTGCAGGTTATCCATACATCTCTGTGTCATGTCCGTCATTGCCGGTCAAATGAGGAAACACCCCGGCACATTCAATGGGGGTCTGGCGGCAGACACTTTCGCATCTTCGGGCCAGTGGTGCAACTTGAATCCCTCCCTGTTAGTGTTGTTACACCCTCCGACAACACACCGACGAGGCATGATGTCTCTAAGGTTCCAAAAAATAGTCGAAAAAACGGAAAATAACAGAGCTGACACCCAATGTTTACCTAGGCGACGTCACATTCTGACATCATGGCCTCCAGAGCGATAAACAGAAAGGCGTTTAATTCGCCAAAATTCACCCATTTACAGTTCGGAAATCGGTTAAAAAAATATATGGTCTTTTTTCTGCACCATCAAGGTATATATTGACACTTACATAGGTCTGATGATAATGTTCCCCTTTAAAAAGGTACTTTGTGCAAACAGTACTGTTTGGTTTGCATTAACACAGCTCCCTATCTTAGCGTACCAAAAAATGCATTAAAGGGGTCATATTACAATGTTTTGTCCATTTATTAGTATTGCTTTTGTCAAAATACACACATTTTAAAACAATCAAACAGCTTGTGTGTACTAATATATTACTTACAGTATAAACACTTTGTAGGACTCAACAATAGTCAAGACTGGTACATTCCACTCAATGGCAAAGACTACTGTAAGAATAATTGTATCTAAGTTATTACAAAACTTTCTGTTTCAATGAGTTCCCAGCGAGCAGACAAAAGCTGTCTTTAAACCTACCAAGAAGAAGGCTTGTAAAACTCCACTGTGTAGGATGGGAAGCAACATGAAGGTGTTCTGTTTCTTTCATGTAGTGTAATCCACAGAAAGATTTTGTATTGACCCAAGAACTACAAAAGTGGAGAGGAAACAGGGCCTGACTCCCCTCAAGGCGACCTATTCTTTGAACTGTTTTACGACCTTTTCTTTTGAACCGTTTTATAATCAAAGGCGATGGCTGTTTACGACCCCCATCCATTAGAAACAGCTGTTGCCATGTAATCAGGGAAAGTCCAAATAAAAGAGGAGGCATACAATCTTTCACCAGAGCGTGCTGGGAGACTGTACAAGAGTACAGCCCAGAAGTCTCTCTTCAATTGAGCCAAATTTATTCTGTCTCTGTTTAATTATTTGCTTCTTATCTTGTTTAATAGATGTCATCAGTGTTTGAACCTGACAATGATATCCTGAATACGGCAGTACACGGAGGACAAACTGAAATGAATACATACTTACTGCGATATCTTATTACCTTAACAAACAAAACCAAATCCATGGTCATGGACTCACGAGCTACGGATGCTATTTCTCCAATCAGCGAAACAGATTCAATAATTCCACGTAACATTTTGGTGAATTCACAAAACTGAAAAAGTACAAAAAGAATGCCATCCATCCATCCATCCATTTTCTACCGCTTATTCCCTTTCGGGGTCACGGGGGGCGCTGGCGCCTATCTCAGCTACAATCGGGCGGAAGGCGGCCATAGTAAGTTAAATTTAAAGTTTAAGTACCACTGATTGTCACACATAAACTAGGTGTGTTGAAATTACCCTCTGCATTTGACCCATCCCTTTGTTCCACCCGCTGAGAGGTGAGGGGAGCAGTGAGCAGCACCGGTGGCCGCGCTCAGGAATCATTTGGTGATTCAACCCCCAATTCCAACCCTTGATGCTGAGTGCCAAGCAGGGAGGTAATGGGTCCCATTTTTATAGTCTTTGGTATGACTCGGCCGGGTTTGAACTCAATCTCAGGGCGGACACTCTAACCACAAGGCCACTGAGCAGGCTTGATAATAATAATAATACCAACACTAATACTAAAGTGTTAGCATATTCACTAATGCTAATGACGCTAGCCTGATTATGTCACGATAGCACGTTCAAATATGCATCAAAACATTACAATCAAACGTGTGACAGTTTAGTAGCTACAAATTGTTTTAGTTAAATTGTAAAACTTACAAACGTAACTTGGAGTGATGAATGAAGAATCTTTTCAAGCCGAAACGCCAGGGACAAATATACTTCTGGCAGGAAGTACATTGTCAACCAGCAGCAACTGATGTGAGCAAACTCGTCTAAAAGATGACACCGTAGCACAAACAATAACACACCTTTTCAGGTATTATTTGAATACAATTTATTACTGCCGTTAGCAAAAAAAATTCCATAAATAAGCCGCATTGTTTCATAAGCCGAACAGCTTGAATCGTTGTAAAAAAGTAGCGGCTTATAATCCGGAAAATACGGTATACCCATTTGAAAAAGATCTTATAGCTCGGTTGGCAGAGTGGCTGTGCCAGCAACTTGAGGGTTGCAGGTTCGATTCCCGCTTCCGCTATCCTAGTCACTGCCGTTGTGTCCTTGGGCAAGACACTTTACCCACCTGCTCCCAGTGCCACCCACACTGGCTTAAATGTAACTTAGATATTGGGGTTTCACTATGTAAAGCGCTTTGAGTCACTAGAGAAAAGCGCTATATAAATATAATTCACTTCACTTCACTAATTTTGTTGGGGTTTTTTACAGACAACATCCATAGAGTTTAAATTGTCTGTGTACTGTGTAGTGCCCGTAGCCTAAACAGCACCGCCATCTAATGTTTTGGAATTGCAACTGCATGCAAAATCTGTTATATAATACTTGCAAATGAGCCTCACAAGTGTTGGAAAACCAAATATAACAACTGGACAGCACAGTAATTATTATCAACCCCCATTAAATATTACAGTAAAGTTCAAATGTGAAAAGGTGCCCATCCCCATGTTACGTACAAGTCATGTGACGTAACTGACGCATTCAAATAACATCGTCTTGGTGACATATGCTCGTCAAACTTTTGTTTCTAGAGTGGAATTTTTCTCAGCTGGGATGTAAAGATGAGTATAAAATAGAGATAGAGAACTAGAGATAGAGAAATAGAGATAGAGAAATAGAGAATAAAGAGCAAGCATATTACTTATATATTATAATTAATTTCAAATTAATTGTTCATTTGACCTGAAAGAGAACAAAAACAAAAATATATTAAAATAATACACACAACAGATTGACTCATTAACCCTATTGGAAATCCAAAAATAGAGGCTTGGTATGTTTTGTGCAATTCAATTGTTCTCCAAACCATTTATATCATCTGTCTTCTTTAAATGAGCCAAAAATGGTAACGCTAAACAAAAAACAACACATTTGTTTGCAATGACAGAAATTTATTTCTAAAACCGCTAAAAACACCATTTTTGATTCCACGCTATCCTGTCATAAACTCATGTAATAATTTAGGTTTGGATGTCAATTTGGACGAGTGGCTTTCTACTTCTTTCTATTTATTTTTTATATTTTTCCACCAGACTTTTGTTTCCCCTACTTCTTCCCATTCAAAGCATCCATCCATCCATCCATCCATTTTCTACCGCTTATTCCCTTTTAGGGGTTGCGGGGGGCGCTGGCGCCTATCTCAGCTACAATCGGGTGGAAGGCGGGGTACACCCTGGACAAGTCGCCACCTCATCGCAAGGCCAACACAGATAGACAGACAACATTCACACTCACATTCACACACTAGGGCCAATTTAGTGTTGCCAATCAACCTATCCCCAGGTGCATGTTTTTTGGAGGTGGGAGGAAGCCATTCAAAGCATGCAGCAAAAATTCTGCATGCCTGCATTGCTACTGTAATGATATGTGTGTCATTATTGATCGTGGATAATGGTGTGTCTATCAGACAAAGTGTACAGTCAAACCCAAAAGTATGCATAGGTCTACTGTAAACCTTGCAAATTCAACTTAAAGTTACTTTTATTTGATCAGCAAGGTTTTCTTGCTTGAAAATTACACAGGTGTCTCCCAGGAGACAATATGATGATAAACAAGAGGATCAGTTGTGGGGAAAAAAATGCTTTTTAATCTTTTACTGTATTCACATTCGAACAAAATATTTACTTTGATTGACTTTGGACAAAAATTGGCCAATGGTTTGATTAGTTTCGGTCTTAACTCTTGTATGTGTGTGTTTGGACAAAAATGTGGTAACTTTGTCAACCTAAAACCCATTGTGCTCGAAAGGTTTTTTTATTATAATATGTACAGGGACCCGAGGGTTCCTGGTTCAATCCCCACCTAGTACCAACCTTGCCACATCCGTTGTGTCCTTGAGCAAGACACTTCACCCTTGCTCCTGATGGGTGCTGGTTAGCACCTTGCATGGCAGCTCCCTCCATCAGTGTGTGAATGTGTGTGTGAATGGGTGAATGTGGAAGTAGTGCCAACGCGCTTTGAGTACCTTGAAGGTAGAAAAGCGCTATACAAGTACAACCAACTTATCACTTAAGCAATATTTGGACATAGGACACAAATTACTATATGGGGGAACTTTACCAGACAAGTTTGTTTTATTAATGGGTTTGGATCATTCCTGACGACAGGAGTTTGTTCACAACAAACCTTTACACAAAGGGCCTGAACTAATAAAGGTTTGCATGTACAACAATGTACGCAAACTTAATAGGACACGCACAGCTGATCTACTAAACAAGTGCTAAGAGGACTGAAGTGAATAAAATAAGGAGTTTAATCCATTTAGCTTGTATGTCTTCATGAAAATGCTGAAAATGCTGAATAAATGCTGATCATCAGAACGCCCACACTACTGGGAGGGGAAGATGCCAATTAACCTATTTAGCGAACACTGTGTAATTTATCAAGACTAAAACTGCAGCCGCTGTTTCGCGTCTATATTTAGTATGTCTGGAATGTGTAGCAGTTGCACAGAAATGGCTGTGAGAAAGGAGGCGATCGCTCGGCAGCTCCGTCCTCTGTGTGCTTGTCAACAGTAAAAATATTAGACATATCGTCTACTCAGCAATATCATTTAAAATAGTTTTAGCTCATGGATGACTTAAAGGCCTAGTGAAATGAGATTGTGTTATTTAAACGGGGATAGCAGGTCCATTCTATGTGTCATACTTGATCATTTCGCGATATTGCCATATTTTTGCTGAAAGGATTTAGTAGAGAACATCGACGATAAAGTTCGCAACTTTAGGTCGCTAATAAAAAAGCCTTGCCTTTACCGGAAGTAGCAGACGATGTGCACGTGGCGTCACTGGTTGTAGGGCTCCTCAGTTTGTTTACAATTATAGCCAGCAGCAGCAAGAGCTATTCGGACCGAGAAAGCAAGAATTTCCCCATTAATTTGGGCGAGGAAGAAAGATCCGTGGATGAGGAAATTTAGAGTGAAAGCCTAGAAAAAGAAAAAAAAAGCGAGAGCAGTGAGAGCGATTCAGATGTTTTTAGACACATTTACTAGGATAATTTGGGGAAATCCCTTTTTGCCTATTGTGTTGCTTGTGTTTTAGTGAGTTAAATAGTACCTTAAAGTCGGAGGGGTGTGGCCACGGGTGTGTTGATGCCAGAGTCTCTGAGAGAAGTCACGGCAGCTGCAGGAGGATGCTGGCTCCGCTGATCTCCGGTAAGAGGCGACTTATTTCCACAATTTTCTCACCGAAAACTGCCGGTTGATATGTAGTCGGGATCCATGTTCGCTTGACCGCTCTGATCCATAGTAAAGCTTCACCTCCGGGAATTTTAAACAAGGAAATATCGTGTTTTTGTGTGGCTAAAGGCTAAAAGCTTCCCACCTCCATCTTTCTACTTTGACTTCTCCATTATTAATTGAACAAATTGCAAAAGATTCAGCAACACAGATGTCCAGAATACTGTGTAATTGCGCGATGAAAAGAGATGAATTTTAGCCGTAAGTGGTGCTGGGCTAATATGTCCCCTCCAACCAATAGCGTCACAAACACACGTTATCCTTGCGTCATCATTCCGCGACGTTTTCAACAGGAAACGCCGCGTGAAATTTAAAATTGTAATTTAGTAAACTAAACCGGCCGTATTGGCATGTGTTGCAATGTTAATATTTCATCATTGGTATATAAACTATTAGACTGCGTGGTCGGTAGTAGTGGGTTTCAGTAGGCCTTTAAGCAGCTGATGTTTTTGTTCAGTGACGCACATATATACAGTACAGGCCAAAATGCATTTTCTTTATTTTCATGACTATTTACATTTTAGAGTGTCACTGAAAGCTTTAAAACTATGAATGAACACACATGGAGTTATGTACTTAACAAAATAAGGTGAATGGGGAGTGCCTCGCCATACGGTGGGCGGTTGGTGCCCTCCAGTACTACCTCCTGGGGCGCTCAGTCAGCCTCTGCCTGGACCACAAACCCCTCCTGTGGCTCCACCGTATGAAGTATGCCAAAACGCGGATCACCCGTTAGTATCTAGCTTTACAACCCTACAACTTCAGAGTGATCGACAGGCCGGGGGCACAGATGGCCGTGGCTGACTTCCTCTCCCACTCCCACACGGGGCGGGGGAAGTAGGCGTGGCCGGAAGGCTTCCGGGCCTGAGTCTGGCGGTGGAGGTATTTGAAGGGGGGCGTGACCTGCGGGCCTGCCGCGGAGCGGGGTGTGTAAGGACCGGCCTGTAAGCAGCGGCAGGTGAGTAGATTGCCCGGCTGGGACTTATTATCTAATCACCTGTCGCCTTTATTTGCGGCGGCCGGACAGAGACATGTTGTTGTAGTTGAAGCCAGAGAGAGACACCCCCAGAGACAAATCATATTGCTGGAAAGCAAGCCACCCCCGGGTGTTGATTAAAATAAAATACTCAATTCAAACTGTTTACAGGGCACTCGAAGATCCGTCAGCCAGGAGAACCCACAACAAAAGGGAAACCTCACACATGTCTTATACTGCAGTTTCTTCAAAATGATTACTTTTTGGGACACTCTTGGCATTGTCTTGATGAGCTTCAAGAGGTAGTCACCTGAAATGGTTTGCATGTCACAGGTGTGCTTGAAGCTCATCAAGAGAATGCCAAAAGTGTGCAAAGCGGTAATCAGAGCAAAGTGAGCTATTTTGAAGAAACTAGAATACAAAACATGTTTTCAGTTTTTCCACCTTTTTTGGTTAAGTACATAACTCCACATGTGTTCGTTCATTCATAGTTTCCAGGCCTTCAGTGACTATCTACAATGTAAATAGTCATGAAAATACAGAAAAACTCATTGAATGAGGAGAAGGTGTGTCCAAACTTTTGACTTGTACTGTATGTATGTGTATGGTTGTGGAGGGAAAGTGTAGTCAGCTCTGCTCGTAGGAGGAAAAGTCACCGCCACTGTCCAATTGTACTAAAGACGAGCACCAGCGGGCAGGGGCGGGGCATGTGCTGACGGCAAGACACAGCTGGCAGGTGATTAGATTTCACAATGTTGTATGATCATATCTATGAACAAAACTTCTCGCAATATGCATTTACTTGCGTCTGGAACATTCCAGCACACACTCGCACTTTGAGCGCTAAAAAAAGTGTGTCCCTTTTTCGAAGCACTGCAGGACTGCTTGTAAAAATGCCCAGCAAAAGTGCCCGCTGCTTGCTTCAAAACATAGCAAAACGCCACAGGTAGGAGCACGACGCCATGAATGTGCAGTAAACAATCGAGTGTCTCAATGGTGAAAGCTGCGTAGTACATGCAAAACCATTCATTCAAATAAGGCGGTCTGCACCAGTTAGCAATCGTACACGCGGTCTTGGTAGATCACACTCAACACGCTCACTAATAGTACACGCAATTTTATTGTTTGCACTTGCTGTTTAACGTGTGTTACGAAGATCTTACAAACCCCTTTTCCATATGAGTTGGGAAATTGTGTTAGATGTAAATATAAACGGAATCAATGATTTGCAAATCATTTTCAACTCATATTTAGTTGAATATGCTACAAAGACAACATATTTGATGTTCAAACTGACAAACTTTTTTTTTTTTTTCAAATAATCATTAACTTTAGAATTTGATGCCAGCAACACGTGACAAAGAAGTTGGGAAAGGTGGCAATAAATACTGATAAAGTTGATGAATGCTCATCAAACACTTATTTGGAACATCCCGCAGGTGTGCAGGCTAATTGGGAACAGGTGGGTGCCATAATATCATCAAAAGGTTCAGAGACTCTGGAGAAACCACAAGCGGCATGGCCGGAAACCAACATTTAATGACCGTGACCTACGATCACTCAGATGGCACTGTATCAAAAACCGACATCAATCTCCAAAGGATATCACCACATGGGCACAGGAACACTTCAGAAAACCACTGACACTAAATACAGTTCGTTGTTACATCTGTAAGTGCAAGTTAAAGCTCTACTATGCAAAGCCAAAGCCATTTATCAACAACATCCAGAAACGCCGCCGGCTTCTCGGGGCCCGAGATCATCTAAGATGGACTGATGCAAAGTGCAAAAGTGTTCTGTGGTCTGACATGTCAGCATTTCAAATTATATTTGGAAATATTCGACATCGTGTCATCCGGACCAAAGGGGAAGCGAACCATCCAGACGGTTATCTATGCAAAGTTCAAAAGCCAGCATCTGTGATGGTATGGGGGTACATTAGTGCCCAAGGCATGGGTAACTCACACATCTGTGAAGGCACCATTAATGCTGAAAGGTACATACAGGTTTTGGAACAACATATGCTGCCATCAAAGAGCCGTCTTTTTCATGGACGCCCCTGCTTATTTCAGCAAGACAATGCCAAGTCACATTCAGCACGTGTTACAACATAAATTGGTTGGACTGGCGGGCAGCAAACTGCCCTAGTGTATCCCTGGAGCTTTTTCGAAAATTGTGAAAATGAAAAGAGATGGGGGGGGGAAAGTATGTTTTTCCTTTTAATATGATTTCTGTACGAGGAAAAATATGACACAAACCTAATTGTTAGAATTTCCACTGTTTATATTAAACGTGCTTCACTGAAGAGAATCTTAGGCAAGTGCTGTTTTGTCCTACTAGTTTTCGCAGACCTTGAACGCACCGTAGTTTTTCTCCAACGCTGCCACAGAAAGACATGCTTTATGCCACTCCTTCTTTGTCTCATCTTGTCCACCAAGTGTTTTAAGCTGTGCCTGAATGCACAAAGGTTTGTTGATGTTACTGACTTGTTGGAGCGCTAATCAGACATATTTGCTGCAAGCTCATCAATGCTAACAAGCTATTGAGGCTAGCTGTATCAATCAATCAATGTTTATTTATATAGCCCCAAATCACAAATGTCTCAAAGGACTGCACAAATCATTACGACTACAACATCCTCGGAAAAACCCACAAAAGGGCAAGGAAAACTCACACCCAGTGGGCAGGGAGAATTCACATCCAGTGGGACGCCAGTGACAATGCTGACTATGAGAAACCTTGGAGAGGACCTCAGATGTGGGCAACCCCCCCCCCCCACCCACCCCCCACCCCCCCTAGGGGACCGAAAGCAATTAATGTCGAGCGGGTCTAACATGATACCGTGAAAGTTCAATCCATAGTGGCTTCAACACAGCCGCGAGAGTTCAGTTCAAAGCGGATCCAAGACAGCAGCGAGAGTCCTGTCCACAGGAGACCATCTCAAGCGGAGGCGGATCAGCAGCGTAGAGATGTCCCCAATCGATACAGGCGAGCGGTCCATCCTGGGTCCCGACGAGCGGTCCATCCTGGGTCTGGACTCTGGACAGCCAGTACTTCATCCATGGTCATCGGACCGGACCCCCTCCAGAAGGGAGGGGGGGACATAGGAGAAAGAAAAGAAGCGGCAGATCAACTGGTCTAAAAAGGAGGTCTATTTAAAGGCTAGAGTATACAGATGAGTTTTAATGTGAGACTTAAATGAGACTTAAATGTATGTACCATGAATTGATTAACGTGGACCCCGACTTAAACAAGTTGAAAAACTTATTCGGGTGTTACCATTTAGTGGTCAATTGTACGGAATATGTACTGTACTGTGCAATCTACTAATAAAAGTATCAATCAATCAATCAACATATTGCATCATTATGCCTCATTTGTAGGTATATTTGAGCTTATTTCATTTCCTCTACTTATGTCCTCCGTGTATTTAATTTATTTTTGCATGTTTCATGACACAATATCTGCATGTAATAGTGGCTGCATTTCTGACGGTTGTTTGTATGCCATTGTGGATCACAGCAAACGTTACATAGCTTGCAAAGATTGTAATAAATCTATTAGAATTAGACAGCCTGCTGTTACCTTTAACGTAGACACACACATCTATCTATACCTTTGGCCATTTTCACCCTCTAAGAAGCATTTACTAATGTTTTCCAATGTAAAAATGTGTTGAATAAATACCACGTTTCAACATTTCTGTCAACAAAGATTTGCATCAGCATGCGACACATAGTCATTTTGATAGTAGGCTATAAAAGCTAATTTAGACACTTACATTATGTGTTGCCTTCTTTATAACACGTATATACGGCTTTTACTTTTTTGCAGCTTCAGACAGATTTTTTGTTTTTGTATTTTTGTTACAATATGGCTCTTTCAACATTTTGGGTTGCCGACCCCTAGACGTTGGCTGCAGAGACACAGGCAATGCAGTCGTCATTACTAAATAGAGTGGATGTTGCGGCAAAACAGCAAAGTACAAACAAAGTACTCAATTAAATAATGCGAACAAAAGACGCTGCACAAAGGAAGAGCATAGTGAAGAAAACCAGTAACAAAAATTCTGAAAGTGTATGCTCATGAAATGGCGAAAGCAACTGCAGGCGGACAAGAAAGGGAACCAGCTCTCACAGTTGGTACGCAATCCGGCGTCTTTTTTGCCGCAGCCACTGTGCTTAAAAAGACAACTAATTGCAGAGTGGCTGCCGCTGTGCCCCAATGCTCTGCCTCTCAGTGGAAGTCAAGGAGTATGGAAGCACAAGAGAACACAAGTTGGCAAAACATTACAAAATGAAAAGAAGATTGCAAACACAAAATTTGACGGATTAGAATAGGTTGATTAGAATTTGCATCACTTCTTCATTAAGGAGGTATGGGTATTGGAAGATGGAGGTTACAGATGTTAAATGGTGACGGCAAGTCTTTCTGATCTCAGTAGGACCCACGGCCACCATCGTGGAGCAATCTGTACTTCTGACCAGTCCCCATGGCAACTGGTATGGTGTGTGCCACGGTGTGTGTGCACACGAGTGTACATCCTCTTGAGGTGGAGGAGGTGATCTAATATGTTGGTGAAATTCTAATATAATAAAAATTTCAAAAAAACTATTACCTACATTCCCCTAGCTTCATCTGATGTTCCCAATTGTCAACATCTACTGACCTTCTCAACATCTTTGCAATCAAACAAAAACAAGTAAAAAGCAACAGTAAGAATTCTTCAATAAAATATAATTTTTCTGCATAACGTTGTTATAATATATAGTTTGATTTCTTTGGTCCGTTTTTGCAAAAACAGGCTATGTTGCAGACAAACCCCCACTCTGCTTAGTATCCAAGTTTTGTCTTGTCCGAGCTACTGTGACTCATTCCCTTAGCATATTAATAATAATGAGAATATTAATAATAATAATAATGGTAATGATCATGATAATTGTTAAGGTCTTGGTAAAGTGAGGATGACCCCAGGATGCACAGACAGGATACAAGGTGGAATTACAAAAAATGTAAATTTTAATTAGAAAAAAAGGGATAACTAAGGGCGATGGGGCAGAAACACACACTATGTAATCTGGACAAAAAAGGTTCCTCAGAGATTGGCAGGAGAAAGGGCCAGTGCACACTGAGCAGGGCAGGAGTCCAACAAAAGAAATCCTTCTACCTCAGGTGGACTAGGAAATAAACACACAAGAGGTTAGGGAATTCAGGACAAAGTAGCGAAAACGTACCAGGGCCGGCGAAGCAGGTGCATGCACGAGAGGAGTTCTGGATACAATAACCGGCAAGGCCAAGCTGACAGTGACGAGCCTAAATACTGGTGTGTTAATTGCGAGCAGGTGTGCCTCAAAGTCCGCTCCTCGCTGAGGACAAATCCCTAAATACACAGGTATAGATAAAGGAGAAGGCAGGAAAACATTAAAAACACAACAGATAATAATAAATAAAACAATAATAACTCATTCCACTATAACATACTTTCTTTCATTTCAAAGTGCTCTTTAGTAGAGAAAAAACAAGCAAGAGGCGGTTAAAATGTGATTAAAAACTAATAATTCAAATTATTACAAAGCAACAAAAGTCAGAAAGAATCCTACAGACTTTTAAGCAAAATACTTGAAAAAAAAGAAAAAAAGATAGGTTTTTAAGTTGAATTAATTCCATGCGGCTATATTTCAGCCGCGTCCGGATTTCACTGGCTTAAAACGTCTGAATTTTGGCAGCTTTTTCAGAAAGTTGCGACAAAAAAATGCAATGGGCTCATTTTCATCCATCCATCCATCTTCTTCCGCTTATCCGAGGTCCGGCTTATTTTCATGATTATTTAATTTGTATTTAATAACATAGAACCAACTTGTGTGAATTTACTATGTATGTTTTAAGTGATCCCTGTTACTTTGTTTTAATTAATTACGACTAATAATAAACATAAAAATCACACTAATTAGTAGGGGTGTGGGAAAATAATCGATTCGAATTCAAATCGCGATTCTCACGTTGTGCAATTCAGAATCGATTCCCTTTTTTTTTTTTTTTGTGTGTGTTTTTTTGGGATTTCTTGATTTTTTTGAATTAATCAATCCAACAAAACAATACACAGCAATACCATAACAATGCAATCCAATTCCAAAAACAAACCTGACCCAGCAACACTCAGAACTGCAATAAACAGAGCAATTGAGAGGAGACACAAACACGACAGATAAAACCAAAAGTAGTGAAACAAAAATGAATATTATCAACAACAGTATCAATATTAGTTATAATTTCAACATAGCAGTAATTAAAAATCCTTCATTGACATTATCATTAGACATTTATAAAAATAAAAAAGTGGCTTACACTTGCATCGCATCTCATAAGCTTGACAACACACTGTGTCCAATATTTTCACAAAGATAAAATAAGTCATATTTTTGGTTCATTTAATAGATAAAACACATTTACATTATTGCAATCAGTTGATAATTGTCCTTTACAATTATAAAAGCTATTTACAAAAATCTACCACTCTGCTTGCATGTCAGCAGACTGGGATAGATCCTGTTGAAATCCTATGTATTGAATAGAATAGTATAGAATGTACTTTATTGATCCCTAGAGAACCCTTTTGAATCGGGATAAAAATCGTTTTTGAATCGAGAATCAAGTTGAATTGAAAAAAAAATTGATTTTGAATCGAATCGTGACCCCAAGAATCGATATTGAATCGAATCGTCGGACACCCAAAGATTCACAGCCCTACTAATTAGTTGTAATTACAGAAAAAAGGCTTCCTTTGGTGGATTGTCTGCAACTTTTGGTGCTCTGTCATCCACAAGTTGCCGACATTCTTTGTGTGTGTTTTGTGCTTCAAAAGTGTTGTCCATCTTAAAAATGTATTTATGTTTCAACACATTTACTTGCAAGTTAAGTACATATGTGAACCGTTGAGAGCAATCTGCAGTGGTAATTTTTGTTGGTAATGAGGCATGATTATAAATTATCATCACACTTCAACATCTCTATCAGGTAAATGCTGCCTGCAAATGAAAATATGTTCTTGATTGTCGTACTCTTTATACATGCATGTTAAATAAGTATATAAATACTGTATTTTCCGGGCCATAGAGCGCACCGGTATTAAAGCCGCATATTTTAACATACTGTACTGTTGTTTATTAGCCGTACTGAACTATCAACCGCAGGTATGTAATGGTACAAAAATGTTGTAAATGGTTACCATACTGTAATTGTTTCCAAAAGATCCCTGTCATAAGGCAGTAAAACAGCTGATCAAACAAAACAGACGTCATCGTCATGGACCCACTGGCTGAGGAAGCTAGCTTCCCAATCAGCTAAACAGACTCAATAACTCAAACGGTGACGTTTTAGTGAATCTTAGGAAACTGAAACAATACAAAAAGAATGCCATTTTAAGTAAATAATACCAACACCGACACTTGTAAACGTGTTAGCATATTCGCTAATACTCACGACGCTAGCTTGATTACATTACAATCGCAAAAACAAATATGCATTAAAAAAAACTTCTACAGGCATCACACATGGGACAGATTAATAAGTGTGAGTTGTTTTAGTTTTATTGTAAAACTTACAAACATTGCTTGGAGTGATGCATAAAGATACCTTTCAAGAAGAAACGCTACGGACGAAAGTAAATGAAACGGGACTTGTACTTCCGGCTCATGACATGAAACTGGAAGTACATTTTTAACCTGCGGGTTCGTAGCACAAACAATAAACACATCTAAAAATTATCTGTTCATGAGAGTTTGCACTGGCTCCCTGTTCATTTTTAAAACATTACTGTTCGCTTTTAAAGCTTTAAATGGACTGGCACCTCATTATTTCTCGGACCTCATTCAAATTTAGACTCCTGCACGCGCTCTTAGGTCCGAGAGCCAGCTCTGGCTCGTGGTGCCCAAAACAAGACTTAAAACCAGGGGAGACAGGGCCTTCTCTGTGGTCGGCCTTAAGCTCTGGAATACCCTGTAACTCTATGTTAGAACTGCTCCCACAGTGGAGTGTTTTATGTCTCGTCTTAAGACCCACTATTATTCTTTGGCTTTTAAGACTACGTTAGTTGTGTGGTCCTCTCTGGTCGTGGGTGTTTTTAAAATTTAGATTTCTATTTTGTTGTGATCCGCTTCCCGGATCACATTTTGAATTCGGTTTTTTGAGTCCTTTTGTATTTTCGGTTTGTTTTGGACTCTTCCGATTCCTAGTTTTTGCACTTCCTTATTTGTCCGTTACCATAGTTTCTGATTTGTTCCACCTGTTGCTTGTTTCCTAACGCACACCTGTTTGTAATCACGTTCTGTATTTAAGCCTGCTTTTTTCGTTTACTCGTTCTCGCCTTGTAAAGATTTGCTGCACGCAACTTGCGACTACGTTAATTCCCGACTCGTTTTGTTTTTGCTAGATTCCACGTTATGCTCAAATGTTTCCTATCTCCAATGCTAGCGCTTTGTTTTGCCGTTTGTGCCTAGTGCAAGTTTTTACTGTTCATAGTCTGTTCTTTAGTTTTAATAAATCATTACGTCTTACCTTACGCTGTGTCCGAGCCCGATCTGCATTTTGGATGAGCACCAAACATATCCCGATGCCCCGTAGCCGTTACATATTTATTGTTTTAATTGGTTTTACCCTTATTTGCATATTGTTTTTAATATTGTTGTCCAGCACTTTGAAAACATTTCTGTTTTTTAAATGAGCTATACAAATAGCGTGGATTGGATTGGATTGAAACCATAGCCGCACTGTTTCATAAGCCGAAGTGTCCAAAGCGTGGGGAAAAAAGTAGCGGCTTATAGTCCGGAAAATAAGTTACATGTAAACTAGGAAGTAAATGTTTACTACATTTTCCAGAAGGCTTAGATTAAACAGAAACCGGAAGTTGTCATTGTGCCATTTGATCAATAAAGAGTTGATACATTGTTTTATGTTGTTTTCAATTACGATTGACAAAAATGATGCAGATTGGCCAAAATGTGCGGAAAAAGTTGCAGGCTTCCAACAAAGTTGGGAGGCTGGGCAAAATTCATAGGAATTAGTTGAATTAGCATTATTTCATTAGAAAATTCCTGAATGGACTGATATTTCATAAATTTGCTAATTCTATGCTAAAAACTCACTCCTGTTACTTCCAGTCCTCTTACTCAAATAAGTCATCTTGTATAAAAATTAAATAACATTGTGTGCGATGGGCCAGGACACATTATGAGTAGTTCAATATGTTTATTCGATTTTTTATTTTTATTTTTTTGAAAAGAAAGAAAATAAATGAACGCTTGAACGAACAAGCAAATATAATACTCGTCCGACTCCTCGCAGTGTATAACATTCTGCCAGTTAAAACATGCCATTGTTCAGAATTCATTATCCCAAACAAATAATTGAATTTCCTTCTGGGACTTTGTTGACTCCCAATAATAATAATACTAATCTCTCAAAACATTCTCCTTCATGTTTGTCTTAGAGTTCCGATGCTAATTTATTGCAGGGGCTTCCTCTCTATTATATCCCACACTGGTTCCAGTCCAGCACCCGGGTCTTTTGAAGACATCCTCCACCCTCTCTGCAGATGCCACTCTTTCATGTCAACGTCTGTCTTTTGCCTCACCGCAAGACACCAGCGCAGTCTTCCTTTCTTCCTGTCCTCTCCTACTGTTCTCTTCTTTTTGACCAACACCCAGACCGCATTCACACCACCCACCTGCCCTTTTTCATCCGTAATTGTATTGTAATTCTGTATTATCCTTTTCAAGTGACTGACTCTATGGACAAAACAAACAGTGGACAAGTCAAGGGGTTTGATCCCCTGCTGTTTTTTTTGTAAATTTGCCCCTTAGAAAAAGTTGAAGGTGTCATATTATGATTTTGAATCTACATTTAAAGGCCTACTGAAAGGAGATTTTTTAATTTAAACGGGTATAGCAGGTCCATTCTATGTGTCATACTTGATCATTTCGCGATATTGCCATATTTTTTGATGAAAGGATTTAGTAGAGAACATCGACGATAAAATTCGCAACTTTTGGTCGCTAATAAAAAAGCCTTGCTTTTACCGGAAGTAGCAGACGATGACGTCACTGGTGTGAGAGCTCCTCATCCTCACATTGTTTATAATGGGAGCATCCAACAAAATGATCTATTCGGACCGAGAAAACGACAATTTCCCCATTAATTTGAGCGAGGATGAAAGATTTATTTTTGAGGATATTGATAGCAAAGGACTAGAAAAAAAATAAAATAAAAATAAAGTTGAAAAAAAAAGGCGATTGCATTGGGAGCGATTTAGATGTTTTTAGACACATTTACTAGGATGATTCTGGGAAATCCCTTATATTTCTATTGTGTTGCTAGTGTTTTAGTGAGTTAAATAGTACCTGATAGTTGGAGTTGACGGCAGTGTCTAAGGGAAGTCACGGCAGATCTTCGGTAAGAGACAACTTTTTAACACAATTTTCTCACCGAAACCTGATGGTTGACAAGTGGTCGTGATCCATGTTCGCTTGACCGCTCTGATCCATAGTAAAGCTTCACCCCCGGGAATTTTAAACAAGGAAACACCGTGTTTGTGTAGTTAAAGGCTAAAGCTTCCCATCTCCATCTTTCTACTGTGACTTCTCCAATATTAACTGAACAAATTGCAAAAGATTCAGCAACACAGATGTCCAGAATACTGTGCAATTGCGCGATGAAAAGAGATGACTTTTAGCCACGAATGGCGCTGCGCTAATATGTCCCCTCCACCTCGAGACGTCACGCACACGCGTCATCATACGTGTCATCATTCCACGACGTTTTCAACAAGAAACTCCGCGGGAAATTTAAAACTGCAATTTAGTAAACTAAAAAGGCCATATTGGCATGTGTTGCAATGTTAATATTTAATCATTGATATATAAACTATCAGACTGCGTGGTCGGTAGTAATGGGTTTCAGTAGGCCTTTAAAACACTTCCTTGTGGTCTACATGTAATAATGCATTTTGCATTAATGTTGCATTACATACCATCTTCAAGCCACTTTCTGACTATATCTTGAAAACGAGTAATTTATTTACATGCAAAAGTCCTCCTCCACTCCTCGCCCCCTGCATTCTCAGGCTGGTTCTACACTATATAGGGTATGTCCTACCTAACCTTATCCCTGTCCACGCACACACAATGGATTCTTTTAAAGGGGAATATTATCACCAGACAGAGGGGTTAGTGCATCTGCCTCACAATACGAAGTTCCTGCAGTCCTGGGTTCAAATCCAGGCTCGGGATCTTTCTGTGTGGAGTTTGCATGTTCTCCCCGTGAATGCGTGGGTTCCCTCCGGATACTCCGGCTTCCTCCCACTTCCAAAGACATGCACCTGGGGATAGGTTGATTGGCAACACTAAATTGGCCCTAGTGTGTGAATGTGAGTGTGAATGTTGTCTGTCTATCTGTGTTGGCCCTGCGATGAGGTGACGACTTGTCCAGGGTGTACCCCGCCTTCCGCCCGATTGTAGCTGAGATAGGCGTCAGCGCCCCCCGTGACCCCAAAAGGGAATAAGCGGTAGAAAATGTATGGATGGATGGATATTATCACCAGACCTATGTAAGCGTCAATATACACCTTGATGTTGCAGGAAAAAGACCATATGTTTTTTTAACCGATTTCAGAACTCTAAAAGGGTGAATTTGGCGTTTGAAACACCTTTCAATTGTTCGCTGTCGGAGCAATGACCTTTCACCTGTAACGTCACAACAGGAAGCAATCCGCCATTTTCTCAAACACATTACACACACCAAGTCAAATCAGCTGTGTTATTTTCCGTTTTTTCGACTGTTTTCCGTACCTTGGAGACATCATGCCTCGTCGGTGTGTTGTCGGAGGGTGATTCAAGTTGACTTACGTGGAGTGTGCTAATCAGACATATCAATGGTCACGGCCTGCTAATCGATGCTAACATGCTATTTAAGTTAGCTGTATGTACATATTTCATCATTATGCCTCATTTGTAGCTATATTTGCATCCAGCCTTTCCCTCCACCCACATTTAATGCCAAACAAACACATACCAATCGCTACCGACGATAGCGATGCTACGACAGAGATGTGTGGATATCCTGCGATACTCAGAGCAGATGCATTTCCAACGATAAAGTCAACGAAATCCCAAAGATGTGTTTTGTTGATGTTATTGACTTATGTGCTAATCAGACATATTTGCGCACGGCATGACTGCAAGTTAATCGATGCTAACATGCTATTTAGGCTAGCTGTATGTACATATTGCATCATTTTGCCTCATTTGTACCTATATTTGCATCCAGCCTTTCCCTCCACCCACATTCAATGCCAAGCAAACATATACCAATCGACGGATTCAAGTTGCACCAGTGGTCAAAAGATGCAATCTTTGGTTAGAAGACAATCGCCGAATTCGGATATTGCGTGATGGGTAAAATGAAAAAAAAATCTTTGAAAAATAAAATAAGCCACTGGGAACTGATTTTTATTGGTTTTAACCCTTCTGCAATTGTGATAATGTTCCCCTTTAAGACAGAGGCATGAGCCGGAAATTCAAGAAATACAAGGCACACTTACACTGGGTTAGTGTGGGTGACACGGGGCTTTGGCTAAATAAATATTTGTTTAATGGGTTGTCCAGCTTAATATAGACAGGGCCTTGGTTGAGCTTTAGCGGTACAGTTGCATACCGTCAAATAATATGCTACTTTTTTATTACGGATGCCAACTGGATTTTAGCATCCAAGCGTACCAGTACGAGCCCCAGTCTGACATAATAAATTAAGTTTTGGGTAAATCTTTCTGTCTATTTTCCATCAGACCGGGCTCTAACTCTGTGCTTCACGTCCAGCTATCTCGCTGGGTTCAGCGACGGAGTACAGTAGGTACTTTGTCACGAAACAAAAGTTAAGTGAGCCCTTTTTCTTTTTTAAATGAAATGAGTTACAGGTCAGTGTAAATTGGAGACTCCAGCAGACCTCTACCATGTATTGTTAAAGGGGAACATTATCACCAGACCTATGTAAGCATCAATATATACCTTGATGTTGCAGAAAAAAGACCATATATTTTTTTAACCGATTTCCGAACTCTAAATGGGTGAATTTTGGCGTATTAAACACCTTTCTGTTTAGCCCTCTTGAAGCGATCACGTCAGTACGTGACGTTGCCTAGGTAGGAAAGCCGCCATTTTCATTTTCTCTAACACATTACAAACACCGGGTTTCAGCTCTGTTAGTTTCCGTTTTTTCGACTATTTTTTGGAACCTTGGAGACATCATGCCTCGTCGGTGTGTTGTCGGAGGGTGTAACAACACTAACAGGGAGGGATTCAAGTTGCACCACTGGCCCGAAGATGTGAAAGTGGCAAGAAATCTGCCGCCAGACCCCCAGCGAATGTGCCGGAGTGTCTGCACATTTTACCGGCGATGACAGACATGGCACAGAGATGTATGGATAACCTGCAGATGCATTTGCAACGATTAAGACAACAAAATCACAAAGGTGAGTTTTGTTAATGTTTTTGACTTATGTGCTAATCAGACATATTTGGTCGCGGCGTGACTGCCAGCTAATCGATGCTAACATGCTATTTAGGCTATAGCTGTATGTACATTTGAAACTATATTACATTTTCTTCCACCCATATTTAATGCAAAAAAAAACACTTACCAATCGACGGATTTAAGTTGCTCCAGTGTCACAAGATGCGAAAGTCCTGATCGTTTGGTCTGCACATTTTACCGGCGATGCTAACACAGCTATTCAGCCATGCTATGGCTATGAATAGCGTCAGTAACTATTCGCTCAATAGCTTCAGTTTCTTCTTCAATACTTTCATACTCCAACCATCCGTTTCAATACATGCGTAATCTGTTGAAGCGCTTAAGCCGCTGAAATCCGAGTCTGAATCCGAGCTAATGTCGCTATATCTTGCTGTGCTATTCGCCACTGTTTGTTTACATTGGCAGCACTGTGTGACGTCACAGGAAAATGAACAGTGGCTTCGAGAGAGCGAAAATAAGGCACTTTAAACTATTTTTTAGGGATATTCCGGGACCGCTAAAATTGAAAAAAATATAAAAAAATACAACAAGCCTCTGGAAAATGATTTTTATTGTTTTTAACCCTTTTGAAATTGTAATAATGTTCCCCTTTAAATATCAGGGAAAAATGCCAAACGGCTTATTTGGAACAAGGCAAAAATGTTTTGTAAATATCTCCTTAACACCTCCAGGGTGTGAATTTACATTGTCGGCACTAATTGGCATCCCGAATACACAAATACAGCTGTTAACAGGCAGGAAGTCCCTCTGTTTTCACCCAATGGTCTGGACTCTCACATCATCAGTAATGATGCACTAACTGTACTCATTTGGAAAATCTGCCAAATGAGTACAGTACATAGCTGCTGCCCCTTCACAAGGTTTTGAGTTTTCCTTGTTGGTATGTGGGTTTTAGATCACGGGATGTCATTGTGGTTTGAGGCACCTGTGATTAAGGGCTGTATGAATAAACTTCGATTGATTGATTGAAAAAAGGTGGCTTTTGCATAGTATTACTCCTAAAAAAATAAAGATAACTACTCCAGGAATATTTTAAGGAAATGTGAAACCTGTGTTTAAAAACTGTACGCAATTAGGATTTAAAACAATTTAAAGCAGTACTTAAAAGGGAACTGCATTTTTTTTTGTAATTTTGCCTATCGTTCACAATCTTTATGAAAGACAGGATGACAGATGTGGGCAGCACGGTGTCATGGGGTTAGTGTATGTGTCTCACGATACGAAGGTCCTGAGTAGTCCGGAGTTCAATCCCGGGCTCGGGATCTTTCTGTGTGGAGTTTGCATGTTCTCCCCGTAGCTGCGTGGGTTCCCTCCGGGTACTCCGGCTTCCTCCCACTTCCAAAGACATGCACCTGGGTATAGGTTGATTGGTAATACTAAATTGGCCCTAGTGTGAATGTTGTTTGTCTGTCTGTGTTGGCCCTGTGATGAGGTGGCGACTTGTCCAGGGTGTAAACCGCCTTCCGCCCGAAAGCAGCTGAGATAGGCTCCTGCACCTCCCGCGACCTCAAAAGGGACAAGCGGTAGAAAATGGATAGATAGAGGATGACGGATGTATTTATTTTTTTATGCATTCTAAATATTAAGTTAATGTCAGCTTACAGCTGAGCCAATAGGAGCTCCACTAGTTTGCCCGTGAGATTCATTAAATAACCATTGAGAAAGTGCCAACAATACATTTTGTGACTTGAATATTAACCAAATATTAGTGCTATTGTTATTATAAGCGCTAACGCAAACTATTTATTGCAGCGCAGTGAATACAAGATTGTGTCCCTAAGTTTACATCATCGAGTGGTCTACTGCTTCCTCGCTTCCTTGTTCCGTGTAAGTTTATCGTAGATCATAAATCATGCATCGCACCTGGACAGTAGAAGTTCGAGTATGTAGTCCGACCATACTTGCCAACCTTGAGACTTCCGAATTCTGGTTCTGGTTCCTTCATACTCTGATCCTTCTCTATCCCCTTTGGGCATTTTCCTATTTCAACTCCACCCTCCTGTCACAAATCATGATGGCTGACTCCTTGTGTTGTTTGCTTGTTTCTGTTCTCAACCAATCTTCTTGAAACATTCCCAAGATTACTCTCGATTAAAGAGCAAGAACCCTAGAGCGACCTCGAACGTAAGATTTAGATGCACGTGGGGACTATATTTTTTGGACAACTAAGCTAAAAAATTAGATATTTGACTATGATTTCTTCTAATATGTTCTGCGACTTAACTTTAATTAATCCTCTCTCATCTTTCAAAACGCTTATCACTTAAAAACCTTAAATACTTCATCTTGATCCAACAAAGTACCTAAGCAGCTGCTGTACTTATGCATGAACTTCCCCTGTTATGTCAAAGTGCAGGGTAGCGGGGGTGTATATTGTAGCGTCCCGGAAGAGCGGGGTTATGGGTATTTGTTCTGTTATTATTATGTTGTGTTACGGTGCGGATGTTCACCCAAAATGTGTTTGGGGACGGCGTGGCGAAGTTGGTAGAGTGGCTGTGCCAGCAATCTGAGGGTTACTGGTTCAATCCCCACCTTCTACCATCCTAGTCATGTCCGTTGTGTCCTTGGGCAAGACACTTCACCCTTGCTCCTGATGGGTCCTGGTGAGCGCCTTGCATGGCAGCTTCCGCCGTCAGTGTGTGAATGTGTGTGTGAATGAGTGAATGTGGAAATACTGTCAAAACGCTTTGGGCTCCTTAAAAAAGGGGTAGAAAAGCGCTATACAAGTACAACCCATTTACCATTTACCATTTGTCATTCTTGTTTGGTGTGGGTCCACAGTGTGGCGCATATTTGTAACAGTGTTAAAGTTGTTTATACGGCCCCCCTCAGTGTGACCTGTATGGCTGTTGATCAAGTATGGCTTGCATTCACTTATGTGTGTGTAAAAGCTGGATTTATTATGTGACTGGGCCAACATGCTGTTTGTACGGAGGAAAATCGGACGTGACGACAGGTTGTAGAGGACGTCAAAAGTAGTGCCTTTAAGGCACGCCCCCAATGTAGTTGTCCGGGTGGTGATCGGGAGAAATTTGGGAGAATGGTTGTCCTGGGAGATTTTCGGGAGGGGCACTGAAATTTGAGAGTCTACCCAAAAAATCATGAGGGTTGGCAAGTATGAGTCCGACAAGTTGGTACACTTTGACAGCCATTTAGGACCCGAAAATGGCCAGAACGGCACAAAAAGACGCTTGAGTGATAATACATACTTTGTTGTTTAAAAACATCCATCCATCCATTTCCTACCGCTTATTTCCTTCGGGTCGCGGGGGGCGCCGGTGCCTATATCAGCTATAATCGGGCGGAAGGCAGTGTACACCCTGGACAAGTCACCACCAGTGTATAAAAACATATAGAATGTTATATTTTATGTCACGATCAACTGTTTTCTCAAAAGTCTTGACCAGAAAAAGAAAGTTGGAGACTGGGTATAGGAAAGTTGGTGACTAGCTAAGACATCTGTCTCAACATTTGGGAATCAGTATAAAGTGATAGAAAAAATTAAAATATTTAATATATATATTTTATTATCAATATACTATGTAGTGCAGCTATCATGCTGCATTTAGAAATCCACCAATAGAACCGAAAGAGAAAAAGTTAAATTGTTTTAACTCATTTTGTGTGTCAAAACCTTTTTATTCTGCACGGTAGAAGGGCTGAAGTCAGTGTGTGTCATTGTTCCGACAAAGATGTACTTTGCATTGGTCACAGTAGATATGGGAGAAGTGGGAAGTGTCGCACTTGCATCTTTGTCGGGTTTGCCATGTTGGGAAATAATCAAGGGCATCCTTTCTCACATCATAGGGAACATTAAATGTTTTCTTTCCACGGGGAGGAGTTGGCCCTGCTTCTGGAGAGGATAGTAGTCTGCCGCACTTCCTGACCTTTCCTGCAGTTGTGAGGGATATGCCAACAAGCCCGAAACCTTCAGAAGGGCAGAGATTTTTGCTTGTGGTTCAGTTTTGTCAAGTCTTTTTTGTAGCGGATCCATGCATTGATTAGTGCTACTGTAACAGTGTGCCACCAAATGTGTGGGTACCACCTTCGAGATCTGAAGCTGTACTTTTAAAGTCAGGACAGCATGTCAAGAAGGTCAATGGCCACCATTGTGTTATGATCCGCTGCCCGGATGATAGTCTGTTACGTTTTCTAGTCACTTGTGTTTTCAGCACTTCTTGATTTTGTTTGTTTCAGTTGCCATGACAGCAGATTGCACTCACCTGCCTCTGGTTAGTGTTCAGGATGCTCACCTGTTGTCCGGGCACTAATCAGAGGGCTGTTTAGTCTATGCCCTCGCCTCAGTCAGTCTGGCTTCCTAATTTGCTTTATGCAACGGATGACTTTTGATTACTGGTACCTGTAGACTGGCTTTCACGCTAGCCTTTGTTTGTTGCTAACTTCCACGCTAGCCCCTTTAGTTTTTGCTGTCCGTGCTTTGAGCACGTTTTTGTTTGTTCCCGTCTGATTTATTTTTAAAATAAATCAGTTCCTACCTGCACGCTGTGTCCGAAGTTCGATTGCATCCTGGGAGAACAAACCCCTCATCACCATGCGTTCCGGTGGTCTCACATGAACTTGTATGTTTTAAAGATGGCCGGTCTGAAAAATGTAGGTTTTGGTTTTCGGACCCCAGCGCTTGACGATGCCCAGGGTTTCCACACCAACAAAAGAAGAGAGCAGGTTCACAGCTTTGTTGTTGTACCATCTCACAATAATTTTGTCTTCCCGATTTACTGTGGAATCCTGCAGAGACCCTTGGCCTTCATTTATTTCTCATCCATTCTTCAGCCTGTTCATTCAGACGGTGTCTAAGTAGTATACTCGTCTTTGTTTTAAGTGCTAATTGATACGAAAAAGTTGTTTGCTCAAATTTTGTGATTTTCTTTTTTATGGAAGGAGGGAGGTCATTTTCAACAACATCTCCAGTAGCACCAACATCAGATTTTTCTTTGTTTAGATTTTCTGCTTCTTGGCACATGTAAAAGTCACACAGATAGACACTTTGTCCAGCTGGTCCTCACATTTTGAAATTTGTGAGGTTTTCCTGGCATGTTGTACCGTAGATTGGCATTTCCTTTGAAAGGCACCATGATTTTGTTAACAGCGTGACATTCTTCAGGAGGTATGCAAAGAAATCATTGACGTAGTTTCGTCCAACCGTGGACTGAGTTTCCACAGTTGATCTTTTTTTGCAACCTCAGCCACATTGAAATTGTCCTGAAAGTGAATCATCATCTGATATTCAAAAATCAATCACATGACATTACATCATAAAACTGCGGGGTAGCATACCTAGACTCCATTGCCCAATGGACTCTGTGATGGGTCTCCAGCCGTCATCGTGTGGGTTGCAGTGACAATCGATACAGGACGCATCGTAGCAGGTTTGACTCTGGTTTATTATTTCAATAAATACATTTTCTTGCCAGTCGATCGAGCCAATTTCTAGCGCGCCGTTTCTTCCTGTTCGTCACGGCGCACCTTTCGGTGGCCGGTGGCTAAGTCTTCCGCGGGGGCTCATCTTGATCTGGGTTTCTCTCGTCGTGTGCGTTGTCTTCGTTCGCCGTGGTTTCCTCGCCTACTTCTGCCGCGATTGTTCCTCCTTCTCCCCTTTTATACTGCAGCAGAAGATGTAAACATTGAGAGCAGGTGTGTCTCTTACGCGCCTGACTCGGCTGGCTGCAGCGTCGCCCCGAGTGCGCCCCGCCTCTCCTCTGCGCCGCATGCCCCACCTCCTGGCCACCATCTCGGGTAGGACCGCCGTCTGTCCTATCCCGCTGTCGGCTCTTCGGCTCTGTCTCTCCACAGACTCGTACTTTGGGAATCTGTGCTCAGTCCATGTGCATGTAAATACCTGAAATTTGCTGAATTTCTTCTGCATTTGTGTTCACTGACTTTCTATCCTTTTGGACACTGTACAAATGTGTTTCTTCTGAAATTTCCTTTTGCATTTTCTTATTCCGAGGGGTGCTAAAGCCTATCTCAGCTGCATTTGGGCGGAAGGCGGGGTACACCCTTGACAATATGCCACCTCATCACAGGGCCAACACTGATAGACAGAGAACATTCACACTCACATTCACACACTAGGGCCAATTTAGTGTTGCCGATCAACCTATCCCCAGGACCCCGACAGGGACAAGTGTTAGAAAATGGATGTATGGATGGATTTTCTTATTGACAAAGTCTTCAAAATACAGGTAAAACGACAAATCTTTACTTTATGCTAAATAGGCCGAACCATGTCTCAGGCGCACCAACGCTTCAATCATTCATTCAGTAATTTTGCATCGGGGATGCCATTTGTATGACATCACTTCCTGAGGCTCCCTACATCACATCCTGTACACACGGGCGCAGCCATTTCGATGGCA